>NC_091951.1:172867729-172947223 GCF_031021105.1 Erythrolamprus reginae | reverse complement strand
AAGCACTTGAGGGAAGTGCCAAATCTTTAAAACTTGAAGGAGGGCTAGAAGGGCAGGCGTCTGCCAAACTTCAGGGGAAGAGGATTCCAGGCTGCCCTGGAAAAGTCCTGCTTCCTAGCTCCCATCTGAAGAAGGCGTGAAATGCTCCCAGTTCTCTCCTGCCTGTTGAGAGAGCCAGTTGCGAAGGCAGCGTGAGGCTCTGCCTACCTGCCCAGACATCGTCATTTGGGTTCTTTTACTCTCTTTGCATGCACAAAGCATTCTGTGCATGTGCATAGGGTAAAAGAACACAAATGGCAGCGTCCGGGCGGGTGGCCACAACCAGGAGGATTTCATCCCTGATCAGAAGGCAATATTTAGGGGAGGGAACTAAAAGCGTAGCCATCCTATCTCACCAGGTAGGATGGGTAGATGTCCTTAGGGAAAGATGGTCCTTCAATTAGCCTGGCCCTGTGCCTTATAAGGCTGATAATCAACAATTTAAATTGGACCTGAAAAGAAACTGGAACCCAGTGCAGCTTGCACAAAAGTGTTACACGGGCAAACCTGGGGGCCTCTATTGCAGGTAGTGCTCAAATTACAACTACAATTGAGCCTGAAAAATGCAGTTGTAAATCATGCTGCTTGTTAAACAGGTCATTAAGTGAATCACCACAGTTAAATGAATTCATTGTACACTATGAGAGGTGTTTTTTTTTTTGGGGGGGGGGTTGCCCAAAAACTGGAAATAAACACCAGTTTCTGGCAAAAAGAACACTAAAACACGGTCACATGATTGCAAGACTCTGCAAAAGGCTGGAAAATGTGAGCTGGTTGCCGAATCCACAAATGCAATCATGTGACCACAGGAGGGATCGGCTGTCAGAATTTTGATTCTGAGTTGTAAGTAGCCTTGGGGTGGTCCATTATAACAATGAACGGTTGCTATGTGACTGTCATAAGTCAAGGACTGCCAATACCATGTGTGCTACTGCATTCTGGGCCAAATTATATCCATTGAAGTTTCTGGGTGGTCTTTGAGGATAGCCCCATGCACTTTGTTGCATTTGTGCCAAAATATAGTATTGTTATAGAAATGAGTCTCGAGCAGTATTTTTTTCTGGTGGTTGTTGGGATGAAAGATGCCTTTGTGTATAAGAAGGAGTTTCTTGCTGTTGCTCAGGGACTTTCTGGGTTTTTTTGCAAGATAACAGCACTTTTCTCAGCTGCTCTCACGGGTTATGGTATAAATTGCCATCCCTAATCCAGTACTTCAGGATCAGTAAACAAATAAAATTAATATTTCTACTGCATGGTTGAAAATAGGCTTTGGGGCAGGGTTATGTCCTGTTTATTGTCCCAGCGATGTGGTTACTTGAAGGAAAAACCTTCTAAGGACGGTTCCCAAAATGTGGAATTTCCCTTCATCGTGGTTAAATTTTGGGCAGCAACAACTCAAGTTGTTCGGTATGTTGTATAGCCTTAGAATTATAATTCTCTGTAACTTAATATTTGTGATGTTAGAGCTACTGATTTATAATGTTTCTGTTTTAGGTGGGGGGGGTTGATAGATTTTTAATATTATACAGTATGCAGGACTATTTCTTTGTTGTGCGATGCTTGTGGCCCCTCAAGAAAGGAATGATAATAAAATAAAGTTGCCATTCATTGATGCTGTGGTTGCTATATGGATGATGATGATGATGATGATAATAATAATTTATGAGAGTTGTATGCAGCCCCTCTCCGAAGACTCGGGGCGTCTCACAACAACAGTAAACAATGCAATACAAATCTAATGATTAAAAACTATAGCTAAAGCCCCATATGGTTGATCTAGTAAAGGAACTAATTATTATAGCACTTCTCTCAGCCTGTAGTTTTTTCATAGTTTATAGAATATTGGTGATATGGTATCTCTAGAGCCCAGATGATTTTAGGAAGCTGGTTCCTGGGCAGGTTAATGTATTTATTTTATTTATTTACTAGTGGTTGGACATCTGTGCTTTGCTACAAAACTGAACTCCTTAGCGTGGAATAGAATGTATAAACTCCCAGAACGGATGAGTCACGTGCTGGCCATGTCACTGGCAGTTGGAACAGAGTTCCTTTCAGCTGGGGAGAGGCAGTAGAACATCTAACTCCTTAGCATCAGAGCGTGTTAATAATAATATAAAGAAATAACTAATACAGTGGTACCTCGAGATACGAGTTTAATTCGTTCCGGACCTGGGCTCTTAAGTCGAGCAGCTCTTATCTCGAACGACTTTTCCCCATAGGAATTAATGTAAATAATTTTAATTGGTTCCAGCCCTCAAAAAACTCACAGTTAGTCTAAATTATGCAGAAAGACATGTTTTTAATGAAGAAATGTACATGTAGATATAAATGAATAATGAAGTTTCTTTCACTTAACTTGTAAACTTTCTTAAACTTTTAAATTTACATATGTTCAACTTCTCTGCCACCCAATCCTGTAGGACAGAGGTCCCCAACCCTTTTTGCACCAGGGACCGGCTTTAAGCGATCAAGAGAGGAATGGGTGAATGAATGGACGGAGGGTGGGAAGGAAGGAAAGAGGGAAGGGACAGGAACAGAGGAAGGAAGCAAGGAAACTTATGAAAGGGGAGAGTAAGAGAGGAATGAGTGAAGGAGGGAGGGAGGGAAGAAGGTGGGAAGGAGAAAGAAAAGAAATAGAGGAAGGGAAGGTAAAAGAGAAAGAAAAAGAAAGAAAGAAAGAAAGAAAGAAAGGGGGAAGGGACAGGAACAGAGGAAGGAAGCAAGGAAACTTATGAAAGGGGAGAGTAAGAGAGGAATGAGTGAAGGGAGGGAGGGAGGGAAGAAGGTGGGAAGGAGAAAGAAAAGAAGAAATAGAGGAAGGGAAGGTAAAAGAGAGAAAGAAAAAGAGCAAGAAAGAAAGCTGCAAGCACCCCCCCGAGCCCCTCAGGCCGGCTGCAACCTTTTAAAACGCGCGCCGCTTCGCAGCTGTCTCCTGAAGCCGAACGCGGAAGTTAGCGTTTGGCTTCAGGAGACAGCTCCTTGGCGCTTGTATCTCGAATTTGGGCTTGTAAGTAGAACAAAAATATCTCTCCCCTCCCAGCTCTTATCTCGAGTTGCTCTTAAGTAGAGCAGCTCTTATGTCGGGGTTCCACTGTAATCTGTTGGTCATTTTGAAAAATCCTTTCTTAACGAGCACCTTAGAAGCCAAGAGGAACTTACGCGCCAAGTTTCAAGTTTGTAGACTTTGTGGTTCTGGAGTTTTCTTGATGATGCATGAATGATAGTTCACTTTATATATTTATCTATATATCTATATCTATATCCTTCGTTGAAACATTGCCAAGAGTCTATCAGTCTTACACAGGAAAAGACCATACAGACGGAGAGAGAGAGAGAGAGAGAGAGGGAAAAATGGAATTTAAACTGGACTAATTCATAATAAATTTTTCCTTTGGGACATCACCCATCTGGTAACAAAATTGAATCATTAGGTGATGTCTCAAGGGCCAAGTTTATTATGAATTAGTCCAGTTAAAATTCAATTTTTGCTACATCTCTTTGATATAGGTATTCCTCGAGTTACCATCATTATTTTAATAACTGTTCAAATTTACAGTGATAAAAAGTGACCCATGACCGTTTTTCACGCTTAGGACTGTTGCTTCATCTCCACGGTCATATGATCAAATTTTGGTTGCTTAGTAACTGGTATGTGACAGTTATGACAGTTATAGTGTCCTGGGGGTCCTGTGATCAGCAGTTGTAAAGTCAGTGAGAAAGCGAGGTTCACGTACCATAATTTTGGGGCAGGAAAATAGTTGGGAAAATCTGCCTACCAGGTATTCATTTGGCTAGTGTCCTTAGTCTGGTCAGCTTCAGCACATCATTTTATTCCTGGTTAGGGTTGAAAAAACCTTATTCAGAGTGAGTAACAATGAAAAAAAAGCCTTCAAAGATTTAGGACTGGAAAAAACCTTCGGAGAGAGTAGCAATGAAAAAATGTGCAAGCTGGTAAGAGCCGAGAAGATCGTTAGCATCTCGCTAGGCTGGAAAAAAAGCTTTTAGAAAGCGATTCACAGTATAAAACGGACTCAAATTTTCAGCCTCTTTTAAGGGGGGGGAGGAGATGCATCTTATACTCTGAAAAAAATGCTAACCATAGTGATTCGCTTAATGACTATGGCAAAAAAAGTCATAAAATGAGGCCAAAAAAGAGAGCCTTGGTGATCCAGCGGTTAGAGTGCAGTACTGCAAGCTACTTCTGCTGATTACCGGCTGCCATCAGTTTGGTAGATCAAATCTCAAAATGAGGACCCAGATTGTTGGGGGCAATACGCTTACTCTCTGTAAACCGCTTAGAGAGGGCTGCAAGAGCACTGTAAAGTTGTATACAAGTCTAAATGCTATTGCTATTAACAATTGTCTCTCTTAACAACACAAATATTACGTTCAATTGTGATCATAACCTGTACTAGGTAACTGTTGGTTGCTGTCAATTGCTGTTGATAGCATGTTGTTGTGGCTAAGTTTATGTTGGGTTGATGCCATCACACTTTTTTTTACTTCCTCCCGTGAGGATGGGTATTCCACCCATCTCTCTGATCACTCACTTGGCCAAGCAGGTATGTCTACTACACATGCTCACCATTGTTCCTTCTCACATCTAAGCGAATGTTTCATATCCAAGTATTTTTGCTGCCTAATGCTTGTCTGTGATTTAAATTCACTCCCTTTCTCTGTCCCTTATGCACACATATGCTGATCTCATAGGGGCAAACCGCAATATATTAATTAGGTTGCATTTGGCTTGACAATTCACAGCTGGCACAAGCTTGATTAAATCCTGCCTGGCAGGCCCCCTTTCGACTGTTCCTCCTGGTTTATCTTGAGGTAGTAGCATTGTGGTTGTGCCCAAAGTGACTGTCGCTTCAGAAGTTTCCATGCCATTCATCAAGGAGGTTTTCTTTTACTTTTGCCTTCTACATTTAATCTTAATTTTGTTACTCTTTACTCCCCCCCCCCCCCCCCCCCAATAAAGGGCTGTGGTTGAGGGACTTCAATAGCCAGGAAAGACAACTGATTTCCCTCCCAACAATTGGACTTTTACAGGGTGGCCTTAATTTGTTCCCTTTTCCCGTCCCGCTGCCTCCTGCCAATGAAAGTCTCTGAAATTTCAAAGGTGAAATTTTCAGCATTCTGTAAGAAGGGGTAAATATTTGGTCAGCCAACATGGCAGGCAGAATCTTTTTTTTAACCTGTGATAAGGCCTAAAACAAGTAAAGCCTCTCACTCAGTGGGGGAGAGGGCAAATGAATGACACTCAACTTATCCCGGTTAGATAGGCAAAACTTTACATAAGCAGGTGCCGCCACAAGGGGGCTATTAGAAGGGAGTGGTGGGTGGCTTGAACATTCATAAAGGATTGTCACAGTCACTTCAAATGGATCTTAAATTATTCCTAGACTGTTCTGGTTTGTAGTTGCCTTTTTTCTGGGATGTGACTTTGATTTCTGCCAGCTGTAGGATATCCTGGTACAAACAAGATCCCCCAGATAGATCTTTCTGTCAGAACGACTAGTTAGTGAAGTTGTTTCAACCTTTCTGGATGTTCCCTATATTCCTATTTATCTTGGTTAGGTTTGGTTGGGTTTGAATTTTCTGGCCTTGAAATGGACTTTATTAAATTCATATCTTTCTTTTCAGGGGGTTTTTTTTGGGGGGGAGGAGGCGGTCAATGCTTGCCGGGGAATTCTGAGAGTTCCCAAGAGTTCTCTCTTATAAGTTGCCAAACTTGGACACCCCGGTATAAAAGTGCTGAAGCAGTATTTATTGGCACAAGTCTTTGCTTTAGATCTCTTCCTCACTTGTGTCTAACCATGGCACGAACACATCCTGATAACCACCTCCTCCTTCCATATTCTCATGACAATGTCTTTTCTCTAGTCTGGCAAAAGGGGCTTTAAACGCTCCAGGTTTTTAAAAAATATATATTTTATTGGTTTTGCACATAAGGTTACATAAAACGAACATAAAACCGACTGACAATAACCATCACCACCACCACCACCACCACTCAAATATTTACTAGATTATGTTCTTTTTTTCCCCCTTAGCTCTAATTTGCATTTGTTTACTATTCAAAGAGTGATTGGAGTTTATTTTTCACATTTTCGTCACAAATTCTACTTAACATATAATCTTTCACCTTATTCCGTTCCAGGTTGAAAGCAGTATTTTCTCCATTTTTCCCAGCCCAATTTTGTCTGTGGTTTACAGTCTGGTCTACTTGTGGGTGGTACTTTCTTGCTGTGTTAGAAAGCTCCGAAGCAATTTGATATCTTTAATCCAAAATTTTGGCAATTTGTAATCTGAGTGGAGCCTACTGAAAGTGAGTGGCATAAAAGCCCAAGGAAGGAAGGAAGGAAGAAATTCAAAGAATAAATTTGGTGATTGATGGCAGGGCCTAGCTCCTCTTGACTATTTTAATCTAGCGTGAAGTCACATCCTCCCTTCCTCACCACTCACCACTGTCCTCTTGACTGCTTGGGTTTTGCATAATCTGTGGGTGAAGCCAAATACAGGTTTGGCCCACTGTAAGAAAGAACACTAGATCTGGGTTTAAAACCCAGACTCCTGCTCTTGTGAAAGACAGGTAGAGCAGTGATGGTGAAAATTATTTGGCTCATGTGCCAAAAGAATGCGCATGCGTGTGATAGTGTGCAAGCGCATGCCCACACCCATAATGCAATGTCCTCCATCCGCATGCACACAACCCCTGCGCTGTCCCCCCACGCATGCCCACAGGCCTCACTGAAGTGTCCGGATTTCTGGTAGGCCTGTTGGGCTGTTTTTTGGTCTCCCTAGGGTTCAGGAAAGCCTCCTATAGCCTGGGGATGGCAAAGAACAGCCCAGCAGACCAACCAGAAGTTTGCAAAAATGGACTTCTGGTTTTTTTTATTTATTTATTTATTTATTTATTATTTGGATTTGTATGCCGCCCCTCTCCGAAGGTTTTCCCATTGGACTGTTTTTTCACATTCCGGAGGACAAAAACAGCCTTCCCTAAGGCTGAAAATCAGCTGGCCAGTGCGCTCATGTGTGCTGGAGCTGACATAGGGCAATGCCTAATGTGTTCTCTGATATGGTCCTGCATGCCACAGGTTCGCCATCATGGAGGTAGGGTGTTAAATAAGCCTTGAAAGCGTCCTGTGCTCACCTCTCAGAATACCCAATTAAACTGGGAAAGAGACCTGCTGCCAGAATGGCGGTTGCTAATTCTGTCACTCCCGCAGGATAGTTCTTGGTTTTTGCTTCTTCAGCTAACAAGGGATGTGGAAGGGGAAATGGCAGGTTTTTACAGGTAATCCTAGACTTAGAACAATTCATTTAATGATAGTTTGAAGTTACAACAGTATTGAAAAAGGTGACTTGGGACTATTTTACACACTTTAAAATATTTTTTAAAATTTTTTCCTTCACATTCTATGTATACATCTACAGTACCTCTACTTACGAACTTAATTCTTTCCGTGACCAGGTTCTTAAGTAGAAAAGTTTGTAAGAAGAAGCAATTTTTCCCATAGGAATCAATGTAAAAGCAAATAATGTTTGCGATTGGGGAAACCACAGGGAGGGTGGAGGCCCTGTTTCCTCCCAGGAGATTCCTAGAGAGGCCCCACGGAGACTTCTTCCTGCCTTTTCCGGCCCTGTTTCCTCCCAGGAGATTCCTAGAGAGGCCCCACGGAGGCTTCTCCCCGCCTTTTCTGGCCCTGTTTCCTCCCAGGAGATTCCTAGAGAGGCCCCATAGAGGCTTCTCCCCACCTTTTCCAGTTACAGTTTCAGAGGCTTGGGTTTGTAAGTAGAAAATGGTTCTTGAAAAGAGGCAAAAAAATCTTGAACACCCAATTCTTATCTAGAAAAGTTCGTAAATATAGGCATTCTTAGATAGAAGTACAGTACTACCGTATTCATATACCTTAAAACATATCAAAAACATACATAATTGCCGGTATACATTTTTATCCACTCTACCATGAATCAATGTCCTATTTTTGCGCCTGTTTTATACTGCTACTTATCAGTCTGTTTTTCCTCACTTCTTTACACTCCCCTCCCTCTATCTCCATCCCCTCCTTCTACCTTCTTCTTCTCTCCCTTGTCTACATTTCACACTTAATGACCGTTGTAGTATCCCCATGGTCACGTGATTTACTTTTTGATGCTTGATAGCTGACTCGTATTTATGAACTTTGCACTGTCTCCGGAGTCACGTGATCACCTTTTGTGACCTTCTCAACAGCAAAATCAATACGGAAGGCAGATTCATTTTACAACCGTATTACTAATTTAACAATGGCAGTGATTGACATAATAAATGAGGCAGGGAAGTCGTAAAAAATGGGGCAAAATGCACTTCACAAATTTCTCACTGAACAACCTAAATTTTGAGCTCAGTTTGTAGTATTTTGAGGATTATCTGTACTTTTTCTGCCTTTATTTTTTTTAAAAAAATCATTAACTTTTTTGGACTTGCACAAGAGGGTTAACAACTATTGTACTAACCAGGGAGTAGCGTAAATGCAGCTGCACTTTTTATGGCTGTTTATACAGTGCACTGTAATTATTTATAGGGGGAATTGGGATTTTGTCCGCTTCATTTTGGCTTTGGCAACACTAGGTGCTCTGGGGGATGACTGTTACCTAATGTGGGTTAATTGCGATTGCATCCATCATTCTAATCTGCCTGTTCTCCATGTTTCAGTACTTATGGTGTCCACCTGCCCCAAGGTCAGACCTAGGCGGTTCCTTGACCATTTGCTACCCGCATGGCATTTCTCACTGATAAAAGTTTTTTATTTTTATTACCATACAGACATTTTCGCATATTCATCATCTCATTTCTCATTTCATTCTTTTACAAAATCTTTACAAATATATTCTATATTTATCTTGCTGCTTTATTAGTTCAAGGTTCCTTTTTTACCATCCTCTCTTTCTATCTCATACTATTCTTTCTTCCCTTTCTCTTTCTAAACCTACTTTCCCTCCCTTTCTCCTTCTACTCTTCTCCACTTCCCCTCCTACCTTCTCTCCTTTCACTCTTCTCTCTTTCCTCCTTTTCTTTCTTCTAACTCCTCTCTTCCATTTTTCTGGGATGGTATTCCAGCAACCCTGAGTTCTTTTACACAGCATATGAGACAACTCACTCCTTACCCTTCCTTATCACCTTTCATATTTTAGGTAATTGGCTAAACCCGCAAATTTGAAAAGGCTGCTTAAATCCACCCCAGCCTATCTAAGTAGTCCTTGACTTACAACCGTATTGGAGCCTGCCATTATGATTGTAAGCCATAACAGTTATAAAGCAGGTCGCCACGTAGCCCAACCTGTTTTGGTACTTTTTTTGGTTGTGGTGGTTGTGAAGTGAATGTTGCAGTCACAAAGCAAACCAATTGTTCACCATGGGCTGTTTTTCCTTAAAACTGAAAGTAAACGTAGGTTTTCAGCAAAAACAATTTGAACCACAGACAGATGATCACAAGACAGAGTTGTAAATATAAGTTGGCTGCAGAGTGCCCAAGCCACCCCGAGTCTTTGGAGAGGGGTGGCATACAAATCTAATAAATTGAATTGAATTGAATATGCAAACACTATGTTGGAGGGGAGAAGCCATTAGAATTTTGGTACCAGGTCATAAGTTTTTTTGGATGTGGGTGTGTCTGTCACAAAGTCACAAATTGCTAAGTGACTGGTCCTAATTTGAGCATCACCTGTATTAAAAAAAAGATTTTTCTACCAATAGGTATGGTTAAGTGGGAAGGAAACCAAGTAAGGGGAATCCACCAGTCCTTTTCTTAGCTTCACCCCTTTTCCACAGGGACAGCACCATTCACTAGCGGTGAGGGGCGGCATACAAATCTAATATATTATTATTATTATTATTATTATTATTATTATTATTATTATTATTATCTTTAATATGGTAGAATAAGGGCATAGGGACACTCAATTTTAAGCTGGCATATCCCCCCCCCCCAAAATTGTGCACAGAAGGACTTGAACTTAAAAGTGAGGAAGAGAAGACTGCTAGACAAATCACAATCTCCTGTGGCCTTGAGGTGGAACTCTTGCCTCACAATCAGGAGGTTGTGAGTTTTGATCCTAGGTAGAGGCAGATTGTCGGGTCTCCTGCTTGGGTAGGGGTTGGACTAGATGACCTATAAGGTTCCTTCCGACTCTGCTAATCTGTTAAACAAAGAGACCCCTTTTGGAGATGTCCCCAGTCTTCTACTTGCTCAGGTGTACTTCTTTCCTTAGGTCAGAAAGTACACGTTTCCCATCACAATTTTAAACATCATAGTTGAAGTGACCCAAAGGAATCATTCAAACTCTAGTTCATCATCCTCTCAGAGTGTGCTTGGATCATCTTAGAGGAATGTTGGCTTTTGCGGATTTGCGGCCACCTTCCTTTGTTTTTAAGTGCCTCCAGAGATGATTCCAGCCTTGCCAATTTTCTCCTAATGTCTGGAGGCTTACGGGAAATCTTGGAGGCAATGAAAACGCTCCTATTGCTATGACTAAATGCTTCCAGAGCCAGAGGATAAAAGATGCAGCCTTTGCATCCATCCCTGCACAGTTTATATTTTTCTGAAAACAAGGAGCGCCATGGTTAGCTTAAGCTGCTCCGCTGCCTGTTTTCATAATTAGGAGAGTATGAGACCTAGAAGCAACGGGTAGATTGGAAGGATCGTATCTGCTTCTAAAATCCAGCTCTCAACTATTTTTGGCTTCTTATTGCTCTCTTTAAGATTGTTAGGTCACAGTGCTCCAGTGGCCGTAAAAAGCCACTATTGCTACAATTATGCGGAATTGTTATGAACACAGCTGCGCTATATTTACCAAGCTTTGGCCTCCTGGTCCACATTTCCAAACTCTTTGAACTTTTGTTCTTTATCTGATTCAGTCTCTACTCATTGGGTCATTTGCCATCTCTTCTGCACTCTAATCTCAAACTCTTTCTTTTCATTTATCTTTCTTTGATTGGGAAACCCGATTTGGGTTGTGACCATTCAAAATCTGTACAGCCCACTAGAGGGCAGCACCGAACTTTTTGTACATCTTTGCTGTCCTCTAGTGGCTGGGGAGATTTTGGCAGCCCAAATTGTGACTATTCTTTCCTTGTGATCAGATCTAGCCACCTAATTACATTAATGTGCTGCCTGGCTGTCCTGTAGCCAATAGAAAAGTAGACTGGCAGCATTTTTGCTCCCCAATCCCCGATCATTATTCTACTATACTAATGATGCCAGCAACTGGTGCTACTATTTTATTAGGAATAAATTAAGGATTCCACCAGCTTGGCCACCAATCCTTAAGATGGCATGAGGCTGGTGGTTGGAATAGTGTTTAGTTGCTGGCATGGAAGTGCCATACCTGTGATGTACCAGTCATAATTTTGCTGAGCAGAAATATAGTGGTCTTCTGCATTAAATCCATGGCCCAAAGTAGTCCAATGGATGGATTATGGGTATGGGGGGGGGAGAAGGAAGGAGGAAGGAAACAATGATTACCTCGAGATTTGACTACTGCAATGCTCTTTAAATGGGGCCACCATCGAAGAGCGTTGAGAAACTGAAAATTGTGCAGAACGCAGCCACGCAAGCAGTCATGGGCTTGCCCAGACATACGCATATCTCTCCAACAGCCCACAGACTGCATTGGCTGCCAAGTGTTGGCCTATAAAGCCCTACATGGCATCGGGCCAGAATACCTATGGGACCGCCTTCTGCCGCATGAATCCCAGTGACCGGTCAGGTCCCACAGAGTCGACCTTTTCTGGGTCCTGTCAATTAGACAATGTAATTTGGCAGGGCCTAGAGGAAGAGCTTCTCTGGGGGGGCGGCGGCGGCCCTCTGGAATCAGATCCCCCAGAGATTTGTACTGTCCCCACCTTCCTCGTCTTCCGCAAGAGTCTTAATCATCTATGCCGCCAGGCTTGGGGCCACTAGACTCTAGCCCCCTGGCCGATTAATGTGTTGAGAGTAAGTTGACCGAATGGGAATGTCTCTATGGTTTTCTGGGTTTTTAGACTATATGTTTATACTATAAAAGGACTAGCTTTCTCTCAGGATCCATGTTCTGGAGATGCCAACCCCATGTTTAAAAAGCCAGATCCAGCATTGTTGCAAAACAGCATTTCATTCTCGACAGGGCTCCAAAAGAGTCAGAAATCTGTAGGCAGCCTTCCCCCTCCCAGCCAAAATGGCCACGGAAGGCATTTCCCAGCAGTGGGAAAAGCCAGGCCTATGTCTGCAGCATCCTGTAGTGGCCAAAAGCTGGACAGACCCTGTTCCTGACCACATCAGCAGCCACATCATCAGTGAAGCACGTTAAATTGCACCCGCAGCCGAAGTTGTGTTATAGGAGGAAAGGGGGTGGGAATGCTACTTTGGAAACGGAACAGCCTTGAGTTGGCCTCGTTGGAGGCTGGGGCGAGAGGAAAACAACGTGGAGAGGACGTGATATGAAAAGAAATAGTTATCAGGGCACGTTCGTGCTGCGGTTAGAGGCAGGCAAGGAAGGGCCCGTCCTCTATCAGCATTTCCTCCTCTTGGCTCCCTGCGCCTTTCCCTAAAGCTTTGAAGCAATCCTCAGCCTATCCATCAAATTGCACCATTCCCAAGCCCTCGCGTGAGGCTTTCATCTCCACTAAACGAGCAACCTCCCTAACCCTCCCAGAAACTCCCGCCCGCTTTCTGTGTAACATTACCGAGGCAGCTCGAGCCTCCCTCGTGCGAAGCTGCCAGCCTTCCTCTGTTGCTTTCTCCCAACAACCCCAAAGTGAATTCTGGAGTTTTTGCAGAGGTTGATGAGACCAGAGAAGTGAATCCTCCCCTTCCTCCCTTCCCCCCTCCCACTCCCCCCCTTCCTTAAGTCACGTTCTCGTAATCAGCTGGGCTCTGAAAAGGGGAGGGTTGAAATCAGTTGGCAGATGTACAGTTTTTGGGAAGGGGTTGCTATTTTCAGGGGGAGATCAATGAGAAATACGTCTTGTTCACCTCCCTTTCCCCTTTTTTGGGATGCGACAGAGGGGACTGTCAGAATGCACCAAGGGGGAGAAAATTGAACTTTCTTTAGATTTGGGTTTATTAAATCTGAGTACGCCTATTCTGCATGTAGCGTCAAATAGTTGGGGGTGGAGGGTTTCAATATTTTGGAATAAGACTCTTGCGAACAACCTCCCTCCCTCCCCTCCCTCCCTCCCTCCCTTTGCATTTACTTCTCTTTCCCTCTCTTCCCCCTCCTCTTTTTCTTCCATTTTTAAAAAAGCCTTTGGGCTACCCTTGAGTATTCCTGTGCAAAGTTCAGATTTTTAGCAAAATGAAAACAGTGCAGTTATTTTGGGGGGGGGGGGGGATGGAGTCACAAGGCTCGAAATGACTCCCTCGAGAAGGGAGGGGAGGGGAGTTTAGGCCTCCCTTGGAATCTTGACAATATGCGGAGATCTTAGACAAGTCACAGCTCCTGGCTCCAGAACTGCAATAAAAATGGCTTGTGCGTGGAAAAGAGCTTCAAGAATTATTATCTCGTTGGCTTTTACAATAGCTTAGATTTGGCAGGCATTTTAAAGAGAACGTCTTTATTCCAGGACTTCAGATCTCTGTTGGACATAGGATAAAAGATGTTTCTTATTTCAGTGGAACCCAATTCCATTCTGTTCGTTACTTTATGAAACTTTGATTTGGCAACCTTAATGGTATCATTCTGTAACGAACTGGCTGCAAAAATATATGCTTCTACTTTATTTGAGAAAAATTGGGTCAAGAAAAGAATTGGCTTAGTTCACACGAAAGCTAGCACTTGCCTCTTTTTAAAACCAGACCTTTATATTGTAGCTTGAATCACTAAGTTACATTGATTGGCTAACGAACAAAAAGCAGCATACATTGGATTTTAAAATGCTGATTAGGGAGTATTATTATTTATTAGATTTGTATGCCGCCCCTCTCCGCAGACTCGGAGTATGTTCCAGCCAAAGTTAAGATGCAATGAAACCTATAAGCTAGGTTTTTGTGTATTTTAGGCACCTTCAACACTCCTCCTCCCCCCCTCCTTCCCTTTAATTAGATTTATAATAGCCACCCAGTTATTTGGAAAATTTATTTACTTGTCAAATTTAAAAGGCATATAAACTCTGGGCCGCTTACAATTTTAAAACAACATGAGGCAATGTATAACAAAAAAAAAGAGGAGAAAAGAGCAGTGTCTATTTGGAATAGATAAACTTTCAGATTAACATGTAAAATCGTGAAAGAGACTTGTCACCTACCCAAGTTCAAAGCTTTGTGGGAAGTTTGATTTATAAAGAGTTTTGAAACATTGTACGTATCATATATCATATAAAACGTTGAAACATCGCCAGGAATCACTGAAACTGACACGGGAAGAAACCCAAATATTCCAAGACCTACATACCTACATACATACATATATGTATATATAAATTACTAGATTAGATTTCATATACAGTAATCCCTTGCTACTTCACGGTTCATCTTTTGCGGATTCGCTATTTCACGGGTTTTCAAAAGGGGCTTAAATCTATTAAATCCATTGGAAAATTTAAATCCATTAAAAATTCATAAAATTCTTCTACAGTACTACTGTACTCAATTAAAGAAACTGGTAGGATATCACATGTAGTTCCAGCTGAGAAACATTATAGAATGACTGTTTAATGCAAAGGGTGGGTTTTAAAAGTGCAAATACTTGTTAAATACATAAAAAAATATCTTTCCCCTATTTCACGGAAATTCATTTTTCACGGGTGGTCTTAGAACGCATCCCCCGCGAAAAACGAGGGATCACTGTATATCATATACTGGATCAAATGGTACTCTAGGTTGATGATTTTCCAGAAATTCTCTTTTAAGTTGTAAAGAATTTTAGAGAATTTACTACATATCTTTCCCATTGAAGCCAGTACAGTAAGTAATGCTTACAATAAATTAGGCTGAATGGTGCGCCCATCAATTCATTTTCTTAAGTCTCTCTAACAGTTCCTTTCTTCCTCTTCCTCTCTGCCTCTGCTCTTTAAGCATTAAAAATCTCTGAAGAGAGAAACTTGCAAATACAATTGAGGCTAAATTGTCAGTTTTAAAGAAGAACAGATAATTAAAATATTTTGCCCAAATGGCAGCCTATGCTGAATTTTAAACATGGATGTTATTTTTCAAAACACCTTCACATATTTTTGGTTGACAGAATGTGAATATCTGAAATATTTGGGTTCTCCATCCTGATTACTTTGCTTCTTATAAGCCCCTGCCCTCATCCTCTCAAGTTATACAGGCAGTCCTTGACTTACAACAGTTTGCTTAGTGTCCATTCAGAGTTACAACGGTGCTGAAAAAAATGACTAATGACTGTTTTTCACACGTACAATAGTTGCAGAATTCCCATGGTCATGTGATCAGACATTTGGCAACTGGCATGTGACCATCTTTTGTGATCTCCTGACAAGCAAAGTCAACGGGGAAGCCAGATTTACTTAACAACCATGTTACTAATGTGATTCGCTTAACAACTGTGGCAACAAAAGTGTATAAAGGGGCAAAAGTCACTTAACAAACGTCTCAGCAATCAAAATGTTGGGCTTAATTAAGGTGGTAAGTAGTGGGATATGTTTAATCTAAAAATAATAATCCTTGAAACTAGTCCTTTACCCAAATGCTTGTTTTAGATAAGATTCTCCCTTGAAAGCTGCACTTTGAAATGAGAGGTTGAAACTCTGTCTTTCAGCCGACCTTTGGAATCATTAGAGCAGTGTTTTCTCAACCTTAGCCACTTTCAGAAGTCTGGACTTCAACTCCCAGAATTCCCCAGCCAGCTCTAGAGTTCAGCTCTAGGAAACTTGATATCTGAACCAATTGGTGAAAGAACTTTGTCTGGTCTTGTACATGCAATGGGATTTAGCCTGGCCATATTGGGGGAGCTGAAATCCAACATAGCTGGGAGACACAAAACCAGCAACAGCCACAAAATTTAACAATAAGTTTAATTATCTCTATCTATCCATTTTAACAAACGCAATATAAATCCAGGGTTCTGTGTGCAGACAAAAGTTGTCTTCATTAAATTTGCAGTTAACTATAGGGTTAAGTTCAAATATGCAAGCACAGTAATGAAAGGAACGAATTCCAGAAGCTGCTAAGGCTGTGGCATTGTTGCAGAACTATGATGGGTTTGCCTTGTGCTACGACATCTGGAATCATACTGAATTTCTACTAGAAGGAATTTTCTTCAAAAAGGACAATGGGCTAAGGCTTTGATATACTCTCCACTTAATCTAAATTCTTCAATTTAATAAGATTAAGGAAGTGTGTGTGGAGACACATATATCCACCCATACAGACATATATAGACACACATACAGATAAGAAGTGGACAACTATGGTGATGTTATGGCCCATGGCCTTCAACTCCCAAAATTCCTGAGCCAGCCATTGTTCATACACAGGTCATTAAGTTGCCATAGTTGCCCAACCCTGCTCTGGGTCATTCCATCTGCATCAGTTTCAGTTTAGTGTACAGTATTTTTAATCATCCTTTGGAATCAGCAAGCATGAAACCGAAATCGTATGGGAAAAGTGGCTTTTTCTCACTTTGATTTTTCAGCGTGCAAGGCATGGTTTTCTTTTAACCATGTGTGTTGTGCAAAGCATGATCATTCCAGATGATGGAGATTAGAAGCATGGCGTAATGTCAAGACGGCTTAGTGGCCCATGGTTTGCATACAGAAGATTTGATTGTCAATTTGTGGCTTCTCTTAAATTGGGGCTGGAAAATCTGCCAAAGAATAGTATGGACTTGTGAACAGATTTTATACTCCGTAACTCACACCTGAATATACAAATGTGAATCTAAAATGTATTGGATGAATTCTTTATTATGGCCAAAGGCCAGCCGCTATAAATAGTCAATAAATACTTAACAGCAACAAAAAAAGCAATGGGAAGTCAAATCCTACAGTTGCAGAGATTTGTGGATTGCCAATAATGCTGGCGATTGCCTATTGTCTGTTGCCACTTTTGACGTGCCAGATTTTGCTATCTTGCAAGCTGCCGTATCCAAATAAAAGGGTCAGCAGTCCTTCACCTGGGTGATGCGGAAAGTTTTCTCGAGTTCTCTCTGGGTTTACAAGAGAGCTAAAAGAAAGTCTGATGGTGTTTTTGTTGAAGTTGTGGGATGATCTGGGCACTTGGGACACGTTACGAGGCCTGATCCCCCATGTTACAGGGTAACGTTGCAGCCTGAAAACTTTTGGATATCTCATTTGCTACCAGTATATGCTGCTTGAGAACGATTACAATTCCCGCCTGTCAAAATGAAAGTGAAATGAATTTATGTATAGTAACGCTAGGAATTGATTCTGAAGCTAATCCCAGAGTGTATTCCTGTTTGTCACCCAGAAAGTGCTGTGACTCCCTAATATCTGGGAAACATGATTATTTGGTTCCAGAACCACCAATGTTTTCTTGAAAAACCTAGCTGCAAGCAGGACAGAGGGGTTTCCCAAGGCCAAAGGTCTCTACCAGAAGGGAAATGTCCCCATTACTTTTGCAGGAGAGAATAAACATCAAATTGCACAGAGCTTGGTGGTTATATCAAAGAGCCACAGCTGCATTGGGTTGGGCATTGACTCCCAAGGATGAATGAACTTGATGTGCATCAGGATTTGACCATTGGCTACTTCATCCATTACAGCAGACCAGAAAAAGAAATTGTGGACTATTTATGATCCACAAAGCTGAAACTTCCCTTTGCATGTAATTTCAGTATAAAGGCGGTTTCATGATGGCTCTTTAATTTTTACAGCGACTCTACTACTCTCTCTGCCCTCCAACGCTTCTAGAGAGTTAGCGGTGTGGCCTTTAAGAAGAAGGAAGGGCTCTGGGGAAACCCAGCTTCTAATCCATCCTCTGCCCAGAAGCCCCCTGGGAGATTTGGGGCTACTTGCTACCTGTCTCCAGATTAATAGGATTGTTGTTCTGTATATTTACCTTTTGCATCTGAATGAAAGACAGGTTATAAATAAACAATCAAACAAACAATTGGGAGATTTTAGACTCAACACACAGCTTCTTCAGCAAAAACTTCAGAAGAGAAGGATTTAGGGGTAGTGATTTCTGACAGTCTCAAAATGGGTGAGCCGTGTGGTTGGGCAGTAGGAAAAGCAAGTAGGATGCTTGGCTGCATAGCTAGAGGTATAACAAGCAGGAAGAGGGAGATTGTGATCCCGCTATGTAGAGTGCTGGTGAGACCACATTTGGAATACTGTGTTCAGTTCTGGAGACCTCACCTACAAAAAGATATTGACAAAATTGAACGGGTCCAAAGACGAGCTACAAGAATGGTGGAAGGTCTTAAGCATAACACGTATCAGGAAAGACTTAATGAACTCAATCTGTATAGTCTGGAGGACAGAAGGAAAAGGGGGGACATGATCGAAACATTTAAATATGTCAAAGGGTTAAATAAGATTCAGGAGGGAAGTGTTTTTAATAGGAAAGTGAACCCAAGAACAAGGGGACACAACCTGAAGTTAGTTGGGGAAAGATCAAAAGCAACGTGAGAAAATATTATTTTACTGAAAGAGTAGTAGATCCTTGGAACAAACTTCCAGCAGACGTGGTTGGTAAATCCACAGTAACTGAATTTAAACATGCCTGGAATAAGCATATATCCATCCTAAGATAAAATACAAAAAACAGTATAAGGGCAGACTAAATGGATCATGAGGTCTTTTTCTGCCATCACTCTTCTATGTTTCTATATTTCTTCTTTTTGGAACCAGGCTACAGCAAAGTGAAAGAGAGTTGGTTGCTTTCTCCTTGCCTTGAATCCAAGAGTAGAGCTAGTGTAGTTTGGCTACTGTTGATGCAACCAGCAGCCACATCCCATTTGACCTGTGCATCATTCTAATTGTGGATCTGTGGATGGCAGGAAGCTCCAGTGAGAGCTGGTACAAGAGGTGGGCCAAGGTGTTACCTTACTTTATATCATTTAGGCATTTTTTGTATGCGTAAAATCCTTAATTAATCTTCCTATTATTGATGTGCAGTTTGAGACTACAGGTAAAAATCCAATCTTTGTCTCAGGAGCCTTTGGTAACTGGCAGGATAACATTTTTAAGCAAATAAATTATACGCTCACATTGTATAATTGCAGAGCCATGCCTTAAAGAAAAAGCCTAGCCTCTAATATTGTAATTTCGAACACAAGACTTCTGATCATTTGGTCGTAAGAGAAATTCTTGTACATGTGCATAAGTGTTCTTCACTGATAATAATCGGTCATTGTTTAATAACTGTTTAAAGTTACAGTGGCCTTGGAAAGGATGCTTAATAGCCTACAAAGCATTTCTAGATGTCGTAAAATGTTGGGCTGCCTGCCTGCAGGCACATGACCACATTTTAGGGGCCTGGCAACCAGCTTGCACTTACAACCAACTGCCATGCATTCTGTGACCATATGATTGCCATTTGCAATCTTCTCTGCCAGCTTCCCCAAAAAGTCAGTGGGGAAGCTGGCAGGGAAGTTTGCAAGCAAAGGGAGGCTGAAATCCTTCAGCTGGCTGCAGGAATGGAGGTAAAATCTTCAGGATTTCAGCTCAGTTCCCGCAACCCCAAAAGGATTTCCTCTCTGTGCATGTGCACTCCATGAATAAATCCTTCAGCATGCTGTAGGGATGCTTGAGAGCAAAAAGGGCTGCCTGCTAAGAAGATTTCAGTTTTACATTCCCAAAGATCTGCCATCCCCCACTTATTTTCAGACGGTGCTCTTTTTCTGTTGATAGCCCTGCAACCTACCTCAGGCTCCTTTAAGCTGCACAAGGCCTTCGTTCTCGAAATAGTTTAGGAAAATGTTGCTCTGTGGCCTTTGTAACCCCTGAAAATTGCAGAAAAGCGTGTCCTCTGTTCTTACAAAATTTTTAGAGGCTCTGGAGGCCACATGGAAGCATAGCCCTCTTGCATGACTTCCGAAGGCTGCACAAGAGACACCCCATGCTTGCATGGCTTCAGTAGCCTGCAAAAATTGTGCGAACATGGGGCATGCTTTCAAGAATAATTGTTGTTAGGTGTTGGTGAATGTTGACTTATTGCTAAACATGTTGGCATGACACTTTGACCCATATGTTATAGGTTAACTATTATTATTTATTTGATTTTTATGCCGCCCTTCTCCTTAGACTAAGGGCGGCTTACAACATGTTAGCAATAGCATTTTTTAACAGAGACAGCATATTGCCCCCATAATCTGGCTCTTCAGTTTACCAACTTGGAAGGATGGAAGGCTGAGTCAACCTTGAGCTGATGATGAGATTTGAACTGCTGACCTGCAGATCTACAGTCAGCTTCAGGAGCCTGCAGTACTGCAGTCTACCTGCTGCGCCACCCCGGCTCTTACTGTTACTGGTCTAGGGCAATGAAGTGACATTCAAAGGTTTCTCAGGCAGATGCCTTCCTAATTCACTGAAGGAGAACATACAACATAATCAGACTTGCAAGATTATGTTATTATAACTTATCTCAGTAACAGTAGTTCTGCTGACTGACAGCGGGCAAGTCCAAGAATGGGTTGTGACGTCATTTCTACCCAGAGACTGAGTCATAATTGAAGGCACGCCCCTTTGCCTCTCTCTCTGTGGCTCCAGTTTTCGACTCTGTCTAGCCCTAGAGAGATGCTTTTTAGTACAACTGAACACTTGGACTCTCCAAACTTTTATTGCCTTCATGGATTTGACAGCGGAAGCAACAGGAGCGTCACCTTGTATTCCGGCCGCCAGACTTCTCCATGTCAAAAGGTTGCGCTGGCCAATCCAAGGTTTCTGGCAATGCCGTAGATTTAGCAGTTCCCCAGCTGGGACCCGCGCAGAATGCGCTGGCTAATCCATATTAGCCGATCCACGGAAACAATTAAATGCACCTATCTGACCTGCGAGGCTTCGGGAAGACTTCCTATTCAATGCTGCCAAATGAAATGACATTCAAAAGTTTCTCAGACAGATGCCTTCCTAATTCACTGCAACACAATCAGACTTTCAAGATTATATTATCACAGCTTATCTCAGTAACAGTAGTTTTAGCCTCCCTTTGGAGTTGATTTTTATCTCGTCTGGAAGCTGGGCTACCTAGTGCTCTGAAAGGTACTTTTAGCATGGTAAATATTTCTGGCGCTGGATAGAAATTAAAGCACTGAAATGCTATAAAGAAAGGATGCCAAGACAGTGAGCTAGAGTGGGAGTTGAATAGAGTCTGAAAGAGACAAGCTGTATCCAGTGTCTGCATCCAGTATCTTCCAGTTGCCGATGAACAATGCCTGGACCAAATCAGATCTATCCTGCAGGTTGAGTTTTTTATCCAGCTATGTGATGTTTACCATTGCAACCCTGTTTGCCAGAGCAAATAACTACGCTTTGCTAGGGCATTGTTGCATAGCAAAAAGGAGTTGCTGAATTGATGCATATGATGTGTGTGTATGTGGGTGCGCGCGTGTGTGCCACAAGCACAGAGTGGGAAGGAGCTTTGCTAAGAGAACTGCTAATCTGGAACCTGTCCTGGCCTTGCTTGATCTCAGAGGTTAGCATGAAAGAGGCCTGTTCTCCCAGCATTGTACAAACACAAGTGGACAAGATTAGGGAAAGGAGTGCCGTCTACAATGCCTTAAAAAAGAAAGGAAAGAAAATAAACCCACGTGTGATGAATTGGAAGCTAAATGAGATATATTGCAACTGTTCCAATTGTTCGTGCTTTTGTCGCCGGCACATTTAATTGAGGCACTTTGGAAGGGGAGCTGAATCCTTTCCCCATTCATCTCAAAAGAGCCTTAGGCTTTACTTATTTTAATGAAATCTTTAATCAATTTTATCAGGCTCAAAACAAATTCCAAAGTGGGGATTTCTTTTCTCTCAGCTTGGTTTCAAGTGAGATGGACTGAAAGAAGAGAGATCACAGACTCACGGATATAGGAAACTGATTTTATGTCATCTATCTCCTGTTTACACACACACACAAGAACACTTGCATTGTTGTATCCGTCTTTGTGGTAATTCCGAAAGGGAGTTAAGCTCTGTGGTAAACAAATCACCACACAATGAAATGGCAGCCTCTAGCAGGAGATGACCAACCGGGGACGACAAGGAGATGTTGGGAAGATACGGTAAATCTTGTGGGCACCACCCAACTGATCGTGAACCTCTTGAGGTTGTCTTCTCACCAGGGTTGGGATAAGATTTTGATGTAGAATGAAAGACTTTTGCAGCAATGGTCATGATCCCAGAAGCTACAGGGTATAGGTTTAGTAGCATCCTCCTCCAAAGCAGCAGCTCCTAAGGAAACATTTTGTTTTCATATGATCCCCTCTGAACTTCTCTGGATTTATCTGGAGGCATGGATATTGTCCATTAATTGCAATAGTCGTCCAAACATTACTTCTCTCTATTACGCTCTTAGCAAACCAAATGGTAAGACTGGGGCAACAGATTCATCCTAGCTTTGTGCTTAAAAGCATTATATATCTGGTTGCTTGTTTTAAAACAACGAATTGTCTGTTTCATACTGTGCAAGCAGCATACCCATTCAGAAGGTCTGGGGAAAGCAGTGACATGCCAAAACATAAGAGATCACAGGTGTTGTGCCGTTTCCACTATGTACTGTCTAAAGGCAAAGTGAAAAGTTTGCAAGAAAACAAAGATGCCCGTAGAAGCCTGTTTGGCGCTACTCTGAATGGACTTTGCAAAGTAATTGACTTCAGTGTGTTCCTGTTGACCACAAAGGGGGCGTGGGTACCACGCAGATTCATTTCCTATTAATTGGTGAAACATATTTACAACATGCATATGCTGTTCGTTGTAAGAAAGACAATCTATTTTATTAAAAGAAGAGAGAAAAACGAGGGGAGAGACTAAAATCCTATTCTCTAAAAGAGGGGGGTTTGAGTGGAAAAAAACATTTCACCTTAGTAGCTTAGATCTGTTCACATGTTTGCCTTAAAATATGCACTTTGCGCCCCTCCCGCCTTTTGAGCATTCTCACAAGGACAGGTCAGGCAGCAAACAAAGCCAGATTAAAACATCAGAGAGGAAATCTCAAGCTAAACAACCTAACTTGAATATAGCACACCCAACACACACACACATATACACGGTTGCATTTTTGAAAAAATAATCCCAGTCAAATGTTCTAACTGTGGCAGGGAGATGGGGAAAAAGAAACCTGGGAAGGAACAAATTGGCAAGCTGCTATATAAATTGTTGATCTAAATTAGTCATTGCTCTGGATAGCCAGGCCATCCAAATGAACAGGGAGATAAAGTGGTAAAGTGAAAATCGTCCAAATGCCCTCCCTTTCCTTGTAATTCGTTATTAATGTTGAATTTTACCTCTCCTTGCCTCTTAATTTTTTTTAAAATTTAACACTCATTTTTTAATCTCTTAATTTTTTATTTGTATATTTGCCTAGAGTTTCCTTGTGATAAAAGTGGGCAGTTTCTAAATGTGTGTGTGAGTGAGTGATAGAGAGAGAGAGAGAGAGAAATGATGGATGATGGATGGAAGGAAGGAAGAGAAAGAAGGAAGGAAAGAAAGAGAAAGAAAGAAAGAAAGAAAGAAAGAAAGAAAGAAAGAGGAAGTTGATGATAGGCAGGCAACCAGGCAGTTGATATTAAGTGGATGAAAAGGGTCTAACATTTCAGTCAAATTGCAAGGGCAAAACCCCATATATGAACTTTAGAACTATCCCACTAAATAAAACAATTTGTCTTCTATTCAGTAGACCTGAAAACTTAACAATTGCGTTGTTTGAATGTACTGAGCAGGAAATTATTTTAAATGCTGTGAGTACTTTGAAGACCAAACCATAAGTTATGTATGGTATGTTTGTGTGTATGTTTGGTTTTTATAATAAGGGTTTTTAGTTGTTTTATTAAATTGGATTGTTACATGTTGTTTTTTTATCATTGTTGTTAGCCGCCCCGAGTCTGCGGAGAAGGGCGGCATACAAATCCAATAAATAATAATAATGATAATGATAATGATAATGATAAGTTACAGCCATGGTGGTACAATGGTTAAAATGCAGCACTGCGGGGCTAACTCACTGCTCACTCCAGAACTTCGATTCTGAGCAGCTGAAGGCTGACTCAGCTTTCCATCTTTCCGAAGTCAGTAAAATGAGGACCCAGATTGTTGGGGGCCATATGCTGACTCTTTAAACTGCTTAAGAGAGGACTGTAAAGCAATATGAAGCGGTGTCTAAGTCTAAGCGTTATTGGTATTGCGAGAGACCAAAACTCATTTGACATAAGTGATATGATATCGTACACATTGAATGTGTTGGAACTGATAGTTACGCTTGGTCTCATCTGGAAGAACGCTAAAGAAAATATTATGCTACAACTGTGAAAGGATGAATCATCCTTTGTGGAATTCAAATAGAATCTTCAAAAATAGGAAAGTAATTAAATTCGTTAAAATGTTTTTGCAAGGGCAGCTTTTAGCCAGGAATTCCTCCTGGATTGTGCTATAGTAAGTGGTGGGGGATGACACTGCATTGCTGGATGTGCCAAACATTTCCTCCAAATGGAAAAACAGTGCATACTATCCTATATAGTATATAATGCGACAAAACGTGTTGTGTGATTCTATGGAATGTATAGGTGGGCCTTGCTTGGAAGAGAAGGTAAAATTGCCAAATTTCAATCCCCCCCCAAAAAACTTAGAGAAGTTCCTGGTTGGTTACACATACAACCTCATGATTTGTGCTGTCAGTCTTGTGAGTCAAAGGATCAGCATACTATTTCCTATCATTATTTTGCTTCCCTGGGAATGTCATGCCCCTTTTCACTTTTTCAGGTGTTCTTGTGCCAGAATGAGGAGCTAAAATGTCCTACTGCCACAGGATCGTATATCATTCATTCTGGCTGGTTGCTTATGGATACTTAATGAAGATGCCCTTGGGTTTGAATTTAGTGCAGGGCTTATGGCCCCTTCAAGACTTGTGGTCTTCAAATCCCAGAATTCCTAAGCCAGCATAGCTTCCTAGAAAGAAACAATGCAAACAATATACAAATGCCTGGGGACTAAGAAAAAAGTCCTTTGTGACCCAAGTTAACATAATCCACTGATTATTTTGAATAAGCAGGGGAGACTGCAAATAAACCTCGCTGAAATGTTGATTGTAACCAAGCCCTAAATACAATCCACTAATTCCCATATATCAGCATTCATTAGAAAGTAGTTTATGTTACATTAAAAGCGTCGTGGCAGCTTCCAGCCTGACAGTTTCTGCTAGGAAACTCACAAGCAAGGAATAAATTTAGCAGAGACAGACAGACAGACAGACAGACAGACAGACAGACAGACAGTCATCTATTTATTGACTTTCCATCAGGTTGGTGAGACTATCTAAAAGACTAGAAACTGAAATTGAAATGTTTTGGGTAAATGATAGGGTTCATTGTTTCCATCCTGTAAAAGTGAATTGCCCTGCTTCAAATATAATTGGGGAGGGGTTGTAGGGGAAATAATTAGAGGGAGCCATATATCTGGATCGCAATAACTCCTATTTGCATTGCTACTTTCAGATTGATGATAGCAACTAAGAAAGTAAGGAGAACCCTTCGGTAGAAAGAAAGGTTTATTGTGCACGTGACTGAGGAAGCTTTTTGTATCCACACCTCTGGTTATCATATGACTCCAGCAGACACAGCAATGATATACAGTGGTACCTCTACTTAAGAACTTAATTCGTTCCGTGACCAGGTTCTTAGGTAGAAACGTGCTTAAGTAGAAGCAGTTTTTCCCGTGGGAATCAATGTAAAAGCAAATAACGCGTGCAAACCCATTAGGAAAGAAATAAAAGCTTGGCATTTGGGTTGGAGGAGGAGGAAGAAGAAGAGGAGGAGGACAGTTGCTGCCGAAGGAAGAATGTGAAGTAAGGGAATCAAAAAAATCCAAAACTTTAAGGCTTAAAAAAAAGAGAGAGACTGAGGCGGCAAGGAGGAGCAAGCGCCTCCAATACACCTGGCACAAGGCTGCCTCCCATACACTAGCTGCTGCTGCGGCTACCTGCTGCCTCTTCCTTCCCATGCTGAAGGGCTCCCCTCTCCTCTTGCTCACTTTGTAGCCGGTGCCTTTCCTTCGCTGTGGTGACTCCTCATGCCCCCGGGTCGAAGGGAGTGTTTCTTTTCTCTGAGTGCTGGCAGAGGTTTATTCCCTGTCCAAGCTCCCAGAGAAAGGAAAATGCTTCGTTCGCTCTGGACTGCCAAAGCCTCCCTAGGTGCCACCGAAAGGCTCCTCTGGCAGCCCAGATGGCCAGGATTAAAGGGGGAATGGCAGGAAACTGGCTGGGCCTTCCTGTCGCTCTCAAATTTCCTTGGAAATTTTTCTGGGCTCCGGTTCTTAAGTAGAAAATGATTCTTAAGTAGAGGCAAAAAATCTTGAACATCTGGTTCTTATCTAGAAAAGCTATTAAGTAGAGGCAGGTCTTAAGTAGAGGTACCACTGTAATTGTGTGATTAAAAGAGACAGGGTTAAAATAAATGATTTTTGGAGGAGGCTGCAAAGACCTTTTTTTTTTAAAAAAACTCCAACGTTTTAAACCAGAGAGAGTTTTCAGCCTTTCAAAAAAGAAGTAAAGAAAAAGAAAAAAGAACTGCCCCAAATCGATCATTTGCCAGCAGGTGTGCATGGTCTCCAGAAGTCGAAAGGGGGAAAAATAATGAAGGTAGCTACAATTTGCCAACCACATTTGCTACTGAGGCGTCTGCCATGTGATTGCCCTGCTTTATGAAAAAAACTATCAGTTGTGAAGACATGAAGGGAGGGGAAAAAACTAGGCAGCAGTATAATTTCCCCTTTTTTCTCTGCCTCCCCCCCCCCTGCTTGACTAAAATATGCCCTTTCATAGATTTCTTGAAAATAAAACATGTGATCGAAGAGGGAAGCATATGTTTGAATGCCAACCACAATTTTATTTATTTATTTTTTTAATCTTTCAGAAGAGGCATTCTGGTTTTTTCAACTTTCACCCACACGATTCTCTTGTCAAATGCTTATGATTGGGTTGGTCTTTATCTTCTTTCCTACTCTACTATTCTATGTTCTATCTTCCCATCTCATACTTCCCAGAGTTGCACTTTGAAAACGGCGTTTGATCCAGAGTAATTGAGATCCTATGGCATGGTGGATCTGCAAATGGGTTTTTCCTCTTATAAGTCTTGGTTCAGCAAGCCACAGTTTAAGAGTCATGTGGATTTCTTGAGGGGAAGGTTCATTGTTTATTGACCGTCTATTATTGGGACCATCTATATTTGGAGATAATTTAAGGACTGCAGCATATTGTTAAAAGCTTGTGCCCGCATAGTTGCAATGTGGTTTCTGCTGATTTGCCCATAACTGTAATGTCAGGAGACAAGAAAAAATATCAAGTTGTGCTCTATTTTTGTTATTTGTACAATTACTTTATTTTTCAGAGTATAAGATGCACCTTAGTTTGGGGGGAAGAAAATAGGGGGTGGATCTGCCTACCAGGTATTCACCTGGCTAGTGTCTTTAGTCTGGTCAGCTTCAGTACATTATTTTATCCTCTGGTTAAGGCTGAAAAAAACCTTTGGAGGGAGTAGCAATGAAAATAAGTCTGCAAAGACTTAGGGCTGGGGAAAAAACTTCCGGAAATCCACATTTGGAGTATAAGACGCACCCAAAATTTCAGCCTTTTTTTGGGGGGGGGGGAATATTTTGCGTCTTATATTCTAAAAAATACAGTAGTTGCCTTTGACCCACAACTGACCTCCATTCTACTTACCTTTCCCAAAGACTTCCATTCTACAAATGGGAATTGCAGGTGTTCACTTTTGGATTGTTGGCTTCCTGTAATCACAGGAGGCATATGTTGGCTAACCCAAGTTGTCAAAATGTATGTTGGAAAAATGTGTGGTTGTTTTCTTTTGGGTGTGCATAGGCTTTCTCCTTGCCCTCATTCATTCACTCAGGGTAAGGAAATCATTGATTGCCGAGAAGGTAGAAACTGACAAGCCCACTCATAAATTCTAGTAGTTGAAATGTAACATGACACAAATAAGGACAACTGACCCATAATCTTATTTATTACACTCTGTCAGATGGTGGACTCCCTCTCCTATTAGGAATGCTGGGGATTTTTTTCTTTCTTCCCCCCCCCCCCCCACCTTTTCAAAGATGCAAGGTAACCTACCTTTCCAGCTGATTTTTCCTTCCTTCCTTCTAATGTGACTCAGCGTTTAGACAAGGCACTTTAAAAATAAATAAGGGGGGCCTTGGTGTGCTGTCTGAATTTGGTTATTTTCTTGCAGTTGTTTCATCCGGTCCTGGGTACATCATCAGCGCTCTGACCAACGCTTTAGCACTGATGATGCTATCTAGTTGGGTGATGAAACGTCTGAAGAAAACACAAGCTCAGAGAGCACCGAGCACCTCTCATTTCAACCTTGCACTACAAATATTCTCCTCTCAAAAATAAGTAAAATGTGTGAAATGCTCCTGATTTGCTCATGCCTGTCGGTCGTCGGAGAGCCGGTCGTGAAGGCAGCATGAGGCTCCGCCCACCCACCCGGATGCCGCCATTTGGTTTTTTTTTTTTACCCTATGCGCATGCAAGTGAAATGTCATCCGGGTGGGTGGGCGGAGCCTCATGCTGCCTTCGCGACCAGCTCTCCGACGACTGACAGGCACGAGCAAACCGGGAGCCTTTCAGCCCTGAAGTAAAATGATATCTAAAAGATACTGACAAAATAAAAAAGAAACACAGGCCTCTTAAACTGTATGTATTTGCAATATCTAAAATTCCAATGTCTCACTTAAAAAAAAAAAAGATTAATAGCTATTTCTGGGATACGAATGCTTGCATCCACATATGTCTTTTCCTTACCTTAAATCTTTACAGTGGAGTAAACCTGTCTCCATTTCACACACACACACTTGATACACTCCAAACTTTCACAGGAATGCAGCCCAGAACTTTCTCCAATGTATTTAATTACAGTGGAGATCTGAGCTGCATTCCCCCCTCCCCCCAAGCTTTGGTTTAATGGCGTCAGATTAATCGTGGGGTTATTTTTGGCAAGCTTTAATAATGCAGCACCTCCTTGTTCATCAACCAATGTGATTTGTTCATCAGGGCAAACAAATGTTTGATAATGCCTGTGAGGTGATGCTCCCCACACTTAATGATATTACATCAACTTCCATTAGATGGTTCTGGGGAGAAAAATACTTTCTATTTATTTATTCCATTTGTGACCCAGACAGTCCTCTTGCTAAATTTAAATGAACTGTCTAGACTTTCAGAGAATTAATCAAGTAATAAAATAATGTGCCCTGCATGTATAGCCAGCCAGCCTAAAATTACAGAATGTCAAGATTTTGCAAATGCAAACTAGGAAGACCATTTAATCCTCGTTCATTTGGTGATAAATCACAGCCACACTTTTTAAAAAAATATATATTTATTATTTTTTTCCTTTTTTTCAAAGTGCATAGTCATTTACAGATGAATCTACATCGTATATACATTCCTATCAACATTGTCTTCTAATTACTTTTAGATTTCTTGATGTTTTATTTCAATGCTTCTTTTAGCACTGTGGCTGTGCTAGTAACTATGGGATGTGATCCTACTTTGTTTTCCTAGTGGTGTTTCTCAACCTTGGGAACTTTTAAGGCATATGGACTTCAACTCCCAGAATTCCTCAGCAAGCATGGCTGGCTGGGGAATTTTGGGAGTTGAAGTCGGTGTGTCTTAAAAGTTCCCAAGATTGAGAGACACTGTAATCTAAAGAGTAACCAGGAGAGAAAAAGGAAATCACAGTAGTTTGTTCGCAGAAGCCAAGGCTGGAATTCCATCAGAGGTGAGAGGTGGCTTTTTTTCCCATTCATGTCCACTGGTTGCAATTGCAGTTGCTCGTGTTCACTGGTTACACAAGCATGAACCTAGCACTCTCTGCTACGTCAGTGGCAAGAGTCCGAACCACATGCTCCTGCAGCCACGCTGAATCTTGGAAATGCTGGAGAAATAGAAGTCTGGGAAAGGTCATTTGTTCTGTGCTACTTATACCTCCTCCCCCCCTCCCCAAAAGCCCCAATGGCTGTGGTTTCACTTTGCTTTTTGAAAAAAGAAGCACACACCCACACACATACACACAGAGGCCTATCTTTATCCAGCATCGCTTTGTGATTGATCGCAGCTTTGCACCTCGTAGATGCACAGTTGGACAAACAGCCCCAAATAAATAAATAAGAAACCCTGGTTTCCTGCCCACAAATCTTTTCTCCCAAAGGACAAGTGAGAGCAGGTTTTCTTGGCTTTCAAACAATGCTTATTTTAGACCTTAACCCTTTGCTGGGTCCAGTCCTGCCCGAGGAGGAGATTATTCCTTTTGCTTTTCCTTTCTCGCCCCCCCTTTTCCTTCCTTATTTCCTTCCTGACCTTCTCCTGCAACCTCCAGTTCCTCTCTGGCCCTCGCAGGAGTTAACAGCATCCCAAATCTCCCTCTTGTGGACTCGTGTTTCCCCGTCCAGCCTCCGTACTGGATGGTGAAACCCTTTTATAGGTAGTCCTCGACTTAACAGTTTCATTTAGTAACCATCCAAACTGGAAAAAGTGACTTACGACCGTTTTTCAGAATGAACGACTTTCGTAGCGTCCCCACGATCATGTGATTAAAATTCAGGGGCTTGGCAGCTGGTTCATATTTATGATGGTTGTAGCATCCCAAGGTCATGTGATCCCTTTTTGCAACCACCTGACAGGTCAATGGGACAGCCAGATTCGTTTAACAACCGGGTTAGTAACTTATCAACTGCAGTGATTCACTTAGCAACTTGGCCAAGAGGTCGTAAAATGAGGCAAAACTCAATTAATGTCTCACTTAACAATAGAAATGTAGGACTCAATTGTGGTCATAAGTCAAGGATTACCAGTATTTGGGAACTATATAAAATTGGTTCAAGATGGACTCCTGCCAAGGAAGCTCAGGTTCGGGGAAGTTTGAAGGAAAATAGTGGCCGGAGATGATTTAAAGAAGCCCATCCTACGCTTCATGAGTGACTAAAAACTCTCTGAGCCAAAATGAAGTTGGACGCCAGAGACAGATGTCAGGGTGGAGATGTCAAGAGCAGTGCTATTTCAGCTCATTTCCCCACTCCCGAGGGAGTTGTAAAAACTCTTGAGAGAATCCTAGGTGGCTGGAGAGGCCCAACCACATGGATCGAATCAATCAGGAGGATCTTTCCCATAGGATCAGCCATCTTCCAAGAAGGACTCTGATGTAATGGGAAGCCCTTACCTCCGCTTTCTTCAGCCTAGTGCCTTGTAAATGTGTGAGAACACCCAGCAACAAAGCCAGCCTGTATTTCTGGAGTTATGAGGCACCAGCTTAAGGAAAGCTAAGCCTTCTTTCCTTCTCGTACAAGCAGCTGGCACTCAGAAACCGAGAAGAGGCTGCTCTGTCATTTGCTAAGTTGTTGTTTGTCTTCCACATGAACAGGGCATCTGGCGCCCCTTAGGCGAGAGACATAAAGAGTGATGATGGCAGGGGCTTCCCTCTAAAGCTGATTTGTGGACTTGTACAGTTCAACTCTCAAAATTGTGCACTTGTGGACTTGGAACACCCAGATTTTGGAGTTGTGGACTTCAACTCCCAGAATTGTGGACTTCAACTTCAAACAATGTCGGTTGGCGGGCCCCAGGGGAAGAGCCTTCTCTGTGGTGGCCCCGACTCTCTCGAACCAGCTCCCCCCAGAGATTAGAACTGCCCCTACTCTCCTTGCCTTTCACAAACTCCTTAAAACCCACCTTTGTTGTCAGGCATGGGGGAACTGAGATATCTCCCCCGGGCCTATATAATTTATGTATGGTATGTTTGTAGGTATGTCTGCTTAAAAATGGTTTTTTTAAACTATTTTAAATTGTAAATTATTAGATTTGTCAGGAATTGTTTTTATTGTGTTGTGAGCCGCCCCGAGTCTACAGAGAGGGGCGGCATACAAATCTAATAAATAGATAAATAAATAAATAAATAAACTCCCAGAATTCCTGAGCCTAGAAATTAGAGTCCACAAGTCATAAAGGGGCCATCATTCGCCATCCTTACTCTAAAGCAGTGTTTCCCAACCTTGGCAACTTGAAGATACTTTGACTTCAACTCCCAGAATTCCCAAGCCAGCGAACGCTGGCTCGGGAATTCTGGGAGTTGAAGTCCAAGTATCTTCAAGTTGCCACAGTTGGGAAACACTGCAATAAAGGATACTGTGTGAAGTTTCCAAAAGGTGCCCTGATTAAGTTGATCCACTATTTTTGGAGACTTTGCTGTTGCTCGAAAGTTGGAGACTTTGCTTTTGTAGGACCCAACATCTGGTGCTGCCCTCAGTGGAGTCTGTTTTATCCCTCAGGACTTCACTTGCTTTATTGTGTGGTGGCAAACCGGAGTTGGTTTTTAAACGATTCAATTCCATTGCTATTTAGCATTCCTTTCCTTATTCTCATTTTGTTGTTCTATGTTTGTATTGATTTGCCTGGTGTTCAGAAATGCGAACAAGTGATTCAGGTTATAATCTCAGGCACATTTACCTAAGCGTAAATCTCCATTATACTCCGTGGCAGTTCTTTTTCCTTAGGCATATTATTGCGTGTACATTTTAAAAATAAAATTTAGGGCAGCAGAGTCCAGGGACACTCTAACCATCGGTTGGGATTCAGATTAGCCTTCTGCACAGGTTTTCATTGTTTAAACTGATGCATTTTCCCCTACAAATATCTTTCCAATCAGTCAGACTAAATGCACATGAATCAGAGCAAAAGGACGTCACAGTCCATGTTTATATGTGTAGGTGCAGACACAAGGTAATCCTCGACTTACGACTACATTGGAGTCCAACATTTTCCATTCCTTTTCTATTTTTGACTTAAATAATTAACTCTCTAAAAGCCCCTCTTCATGGGCCTTGTCTTGATTCAAACATTGGTCAGAAAAGAATCAGGAGATAAAAGAAAAAAATAAGAAAGTCTATATCAGGTATCCACATATGGGGGAAGCCAAGTGTTATTTACACCTCTCAAACACCCTTAGACTAGGATTCTTCAGATGTTGTAGGACTGTAGTTCATCCCAACTACTGCAAAGAAAGTTCTTGCCTTGCTCCAGAACCTACCAGATGAGGAAACAATATAGCCATTGATTGTATATGGCAGTGATGGCGAAACCATTTCGACACCAAGTGCTCAAACTAGAAACCTGAAGACCAGGTAGCTGGTGTGCATGCATACACCTGCCACCTGGTCTATGGGTTTCTGGCACAATCACACGTGCTGGCTAGCTGGTCTTTGCACACGCCAGAACGCTGGAAACTGGAAGGCCTGGTGGCTACCTGGTCTTTAGGTTTCCGGTGCACCAGTGTACGCCGGAAACCAGAAGAGCGGTTGGCGATGGCGCATGTGTCATAGAGAGGGCTGTGTGTGCCACCTCTGGCAAGCATGCCATAGGTTCACCATCACTGGTATATGGTATGAAAGGGTAATTTTGTCATTGGCAATTGGATGTTATGTCTCGAATAAGCAGGTTTGTCTGTAATAAGAGATGAGAAGAGTAAGGAAATTAATTGTAAGCTAAGACAAGTCCCAATGGTGCTTTTTCAAACTTCTTTTGCTTCTAATCCAAGAAACTTTTTTGGATGATAGCAAAAAATTTCCAAGGGAGGAAAAAAACCCAAGAAAGTCCATTTGACTTTTTAAAAAGCACTTTTGGGACAACTATCACTTGGTTAATTAAGAATCTCCATTGAGAGAAACCAAGACAAGGTATTGTACCTGCTTGGTGAATTTGGTTACGTGCCTTTTAGGTTCCTGATGTTTTCTATGAGCTATGGCATGGCTAGGGCTTTTTACAGAGAACTGGATGTCTGAGTGTCAAAATGACAAATTGGGGGGTGGGGTGGGGAATACGTGGCAAAATGCCAAATTGAGTTGGAAGTCAACAAGTGCAAAGAGATGCCCATTAGCCCTTCCAGCATTCATATTAATGGAATCTGAGCTGGCACTGAGCAATCGGGAGAGCGATCTTGACGTCATGGCGGACAGCTCAATGAAAATGTCAAACACAGGGTGCAATTGCAATCAGTAAGACAAATCCCATGCTTGGCATCTTAGGGTAGGATGAAAATAGAACAGCCAATAGAGTAATGCCTTTTATATACATCTGTGGCCAGGCTGCACTTGGAGCGTGGGTACGGTTTTAGTCACCACATCTGAAAAGGGATATTGCACAGCTGGAAAAGCTGGAAGAAGGGTCGGCTAAAGCAAGGAGAGAAGCTTCCCTACAAGGAAAGACTCCTGGGTCTGAGGGGCTTTTTAGCTTGGACCGAAATGGGTCAGAGGAGATGACAATGCTTGAGATCAATCATAGCATGAATGGAACCTGTAAACGAAGAAAAGGTTTTTCTCACTGTTTCATGATGTTAAGCCTTGGACAAATTCCTTGTGTGCCAAATCACTTCTATTCTATTCTATTCTTCTATTCTTTATCCTTTCCTTTCCATCCCACCCTACCCTACCCTATCCACTAAAACTAGATCCAGGAAAATCTAGTATCAGCAGAACAACGTATTTCTTTGCAAAGCACAAAGTTGACCTGGAATTTTATCCCATGGGGCCACTAAGGAGGTTGGATAAATTCCTGGAGGATCAGGCAATCAATAGCTATTAGTTGGTTGGCTCTTTACTACTTCCAGCATTACAGACAACATACATTAAGTCTCAGCTGTCAGGGAGCCAAAGCGGAAGAATGTTCTTGCCTTGATATTTCCGAGCTTCCTGGATTTATTTCATTGGCCAGTCAGTTGGACTGGGAGGGCTATTGGCCTATTCCACCAGGCTTTTCTCACATTCATTGTTGCCAGTTTACTGGGTGGTTCAGGGACAGTATGTACTTGTGGTTTTGCTTCCAACTAACTGTCTCGCTTAGAGATGGATCACACTAAGGTTGGAGGAAGACGAAAAAACCTTCATTAGCTTCTATAGCTAACAGTTTAGGTGCTTGGTGAGATTACACCAGAGCAGAAAGATTATTCTTAGGTAAATAGGACTAGTTGAACTCTTTGGAGTATATTAACAAAGTAGTAGATGATAAAAGCCTTGTCTAGAGTCCAGCCAAACCAGATGTGCTTAAATACACAATGAATTTAAGAAGGCTTGCCTGGCTTGTTTCTCTCAGTGTCTGCTGTCGACAAACAAAGGTGGTAGTTAAAAGGCTCTTTGACCCAAAGATGGGATCAAAAAGACAGAGAGGTGTGGGAAAGAAGAGAAACGGGCTATTCTATTGCCTCAGGTCCTCTTCATTTCCATCCAAGGGGAGAGGGGGGTCGCCGTTCCATCACAATGATTAAATTGCTGATCCCAGCTGGTTGCTATAAGAGAACTAAAGCCTTTTATCTGAATTTGCTTTTTCCCTCCCAGTGTTTTTGCCTGGGATTGCTCATAATTTGGACAATTAAGTGGATATTAGTTCCGCAGGTAATACAACCATGTGCACAAGAATAGAAAGGAACTTACATGGGTTGGCAATCATGCTCGATCTGGCAGTCAAAGAGGGTCACAAGTTGAGTCTGTGTCAATCACGCAACACGGCTGCTGGAAACGCAGATGTGATTTTAGGCTTTAACTGGTATAAAGAAGAGTCTGAAAATTCTGAAGTGATTTAACAATAGGGCAGCAAATATAATCATGGGATTGGCAAGCTAAATCCCAGGAGGTAATGGAGGGACCTGGGAAAATTTAGCCTTGGCAAGAGAAGACAGTGGGATGGTGATGGCGGTCTTCAAGAACCTCAAAGGGGATGTAGAAAATAACACAAAAGGCATTTCTTGCATAGTTTCAAAAGTGCTGGGTGTGAAATACTGATCTTAGGCCACAGCAAGGCAGGCTCTGGGGGAATGTTACCAAAGCTTCTGCCTGGCTCTTTGACCATATCTCCTAGATATCTCCTAGAGAGAAAGGTTTCCCTTCCCTGGAGTTGATCAGAGAGAGGCTACAAAGACATTGGTTGGAGATGTTTTAATCTAATCAGATGTTGGGTCATTGGGGAGGTTAAGCTTTTGAAACTGTTTCCGAGAAATGGTTTTCATGCTTGTTTTAAATATATTTTTTAACAAAAATAACCCTTTCCTTTAAGAAGTTCTATATTTTGGTACTTATTAATAGAAATCCTTGAGTGATGATGATGCTATTTCAATTTCTAATTACTTTCAGAATTGCTTGATCCTGTAATCAAAGGTATTAGGGGTTTTTCCTCTCTCTTACTAAAATATTTTAGAGCTCAAGCCCCAAAGCTACCAAGTAAAGTCTTTCCAAACAGTTTGCCCTAAAACTGTCCTTTTAATGCCCGGTAGTCACTCCTTGAAAGCATTTGTACAGTCCCTGTTTTAAAATTGTTTTTAATTGAGATTATCCCCATCCTTAAGCACCTCGGATTTTGGACAGTTTATTGGTAGCTCGATCTTTGGGAAGAACTGCAGCTCCAAAATGACTTTAAGAAAAAAAATTGGAAGAGTTTTATAGTCTGAATCAGGCAGGTAAATCAGACACTCCTTGGTCTCTGAATTGACCTGGACATAAATAACAGTGAGATAATCGCAACAAGGCTGAACAAATTAGACAAGTTGCTATTTGAATGCTTGGCTCGTGCATTGTTCTTTCAGCTACGTGGAAAATCTGTGCAATGTATGAGACAGAAGAGACCCTAAAAATAAGTTGATTTTTCCTTAAAAAACAAAACAAAATATAACTTGGGCTTTCTAGCTTTATCACATTTGGGAAGTAGTGCAATAAAACTATGACAAAGTCAATTTTGAAAGTGTATCAGAGGAATCAGATGTATGTTTGATTTAAAATATTTTTAAATAAAAATATCCTTGGTCTTTAACCAGTCTACCATTTTACTGCTTATTACATATAATCCTCGACCTACAACCACAATTGAGCCTCAAATTGCTATTGTTAAGCAAGATATTGCTAAACGAGTTGCGTCCCATTTTACCCTTTTTACCACTGTTGTTAAGTAAATTGCTGCAGTTGTTAAGTGAACCTGGCTACCTACATTGATTTTGCTTGTCAGAAAATGTCTGGAAAGGTTGCAAAAGGTGATTACAGAATCTGGGGTTACTACAACTGTCGTAATTACATGCCAGTGGCCAAGCACTTAAATTTTGTTCATATGATCATGGAGATGCTGCAACAGTCATGAAGTGTAAAAAACGATCATAAGTTACTTTTTTCATTGCCTTTGTAACTCGAAATGGTCATTAGAACCTTTAAATCGAGGAGTAACTGTAGTAGAAATTCTTAGATGATAATACTGTTTTGTTTTCTAAAATCACCTATTGGTATTGATTGGTCCTTTAATTAAATGTATCGGGGCATTTCCCCCCCATCTCCTCTTGAAATACTTTAGAACTAAAGTCTCAAAAACTCTTATAATCACAGACCAGCACAGCCACATATATCAAATAAATTTTTTAAGCAATTAAGAATACACAGAGAGAGAGAGAGAGAGAGAGAGAGAGAGAGAGAGAGAGAGAGAGAGAGAATGACTTTAGTTTGAATCCAGCAAAGCCACTGAGTGTTATGGAGAAGATAAAAAAAACATTAAAAATTGGCCAATTTGTGAGGAATCTACTTGAGCCATGAGAATTTCACCCTTGCCTTCCATGACTAGATTTGTGGTGGCAGCCCTTGAATAGAAGAGAATAGAAGAAAATATAATTCTATATTGGCCAAGTGTGATTGGACACACAAGGAATTTGTCCTTGGTGCATATGCTCTCAGTGTACATAAAAGAAAAGATACAAGAATCATGGGGTACAACACTTAATGATGTAATGCTGGCACCAGCCTGCAATCACAGCATGTTCTTTCAGACCTGAATCTTCATTGATCCCGTAATTTCTGTTATTTCTATAGTGATCGCTGTGATTTATAAAAATTCTACTATACGTGGCACAGTTATGCAGGAAAATATATTAGAATGGAATCAGTTAATATACTTTTATGGTTTACAGCATGGACGCCACCCTTTTGGAATGAATGTTCCATGAAGCCGGTCACTGCAAGAGTGAGAGAAGATGAGATATTACGATGGGGAACCTGTATATATAGCAATATTTATTAATGTTTGTCTTCGTGCCAGCATGTGGAAAGTTGATGTTAGAGAAGAAGTCCACGCCTGTCTTCTGAAGTCTCCTTACGTGTAGCATGTGGTATCTTGTACAGGTAGTCCTCAACTTAAAACCATTCACTTAGTGATCATTCAAAGTTACAACGGCACTGAAAAAAGTGACTTATGACCCTTTCCCATACATATGAATGTTGCCGCATCCATGAGATTCCATGAACAAAATTCAGATGCTTGGCTTTAGTGATTCACGTAACTGGCAAGAAAGTTTGTAAACTGAGGCTGAATTCACTCAACCACTATCTTGTTGGCAATGGAAATTTGAGGCTCAATTGTGGTTGTAAATCCTGGGTGACCTGTATTGATTTTGAGCTTGGAAATCTACCCTGTTTCCTCCAAAATAAGACCTCCCCTGACAATAAGCCCAATCGGGCTTTTGAGTGCATGGCAATAAAACCAAGCACTGATTTCTGAGTTCAAAAAAAATATAAGACAGGGACTTATTTTCGGGAAAACACAGTAGATGTGGACCATGTTAGTTAGGGAAGATGTGTGGAAAGGAAATGAATTGATACATTTACTTTAATATTCTAATATCCAAACGAAACCAAACATCTGGTTTGCTGCTAGGCCAACTGGCAACTCATTACTCCATTGCTTTATATGAAATAAAATTTCCATTTCTATTTGTACAAGTGCCACAGCCACTCCTGCTCCCTTCCCGCCCCTCCTCCAAATCTATATCAACTAAAGGATTGGGCCCTTCGCCTTTCACAGTGCATCTGATGCAGTTCTCCCCATATCTCCATAGACGTGAACAATGCAAACTAGAGATCAACCATGAGGTTTATGCCCTTCCTGGAAGGAATGCTGACTTGAAGTTTCCTTTGAGATAATTTTGAAGAGAATGATCAGCTTAGAAACATAGAAGACTGACGGCAGAAAAAGACCTCATGGTCCATCTCGTCTGCCCTTATACTATTTCCTGTATTTAATCTTAGGATGGATATATGTTTATCCCAGGCATGTTTAAATTCAGTTACTGTGGATTTACCAACCACGTCTGCTGGTTGTGTGTTTTTTTTAAAGTGTAAACATGACACAAGGCTCTTCATAAAAGGCCATTTGTTCTTTCTTGCATAGCTAAGCGATAGTTTGCGTCTCCAGGACCTTTCAGAAGCTGTCTTAAGATGTCCCAGCAGGAGGAATGTCTTCCTTGCATATATATAGTACATGCATGTTTGTGTGCACACACTTTTCTCTGCTCCTCACTCAGACATCTGCTTTATAATTGGATCAGTCTGTTGCTGAGTGTAAATTGTTGGTTTACACTCATGGATGCTAATGTTCTATGGTAATTTGGAGATGTTCCAATGCAATACTAGGGAAAGAGGGGTGGGTTATTTTTTTCAGATACAGTTCAAGGATGGCCCAAGACATTTTCTGCCTGGGGTGAAGAACAATAAAGTGGAAATGCAGTTAATAATAATAATAATAACAATAATAACAACAATAATTAATAAATTATTAATAAATAATAATAATAACAATAATAACAATAACAACTATTATTATTATTATTATTATTATTATCATCATTATTATTTATTAGATTTGTATGCCGCCCCTCTCCGCAGACTCGGGGCGGCTCATTGCATTTTCTTTTCACTGTTGGTGACCCAATCTTGTTTCCTGGTACATCTGAGGTATCAGATTTGCATAGGTAACACAGGAGTCGCACAGTTCTGTCTGCCAAAGAATATGCCACTACTCTTAAGCATACCTTCTTTCTAAAGTAATTGCTAGATTTTGCCTAAAGATTAGGCTGTGATTGCAAGATGTTGATAGTTGTCTATGACTAAGTACACTATATGTTAAGCAGATCCTGATGCTGGAATTGCCCTGAAGCTAATTTTACAAGGTTCTAATGATCTGCTTTATGATGAGGCAGATAATGAATGGGGCATGGATTTGGATAGCTGACCGGTGAGTGGCTTTGGGGAATAATCAGCTGAAATATTGAGAAGCCATCTATTTAAGAGGGTTGCTTGGATGGTTAACGTCCCAGAGTAATGTTGTATTTGCTAAGTGTTCAGTACACAGGACATATACACGACCCCCTTGCTTAATTCAAATAAATATTATATAAAATCAAGTTTATGTTGATCAAGTTCATGATTCTGATAAGTGGTTTGATACAGAATACTGAAAGAAGTCGGAGGTGTGGGTGGCAAAGATAAAAAAAAACTAAATTTCTTTTCATGATGGCCTGATGTGGTGTTATTCAGAATTACAGCATTGGTCCAGCTGTTCTTGTCTTCTTGGGCTGTAAGTCTTCAAGAAAGCAGAATGTCCAAATTCCTAGGATCTGAGATAGGGAATATATGACTCTTCAGACATGTGCTCAATAAACATTCCCAGCATCCTTCACATGATTGAGTCTGCTCTGAATGTATCAGTTAGCAGCATCTGGGGAGCCATTTGTTTCTCCGTCTTATATTAAATGGGGATGTGGGAAACTGACTCAGAGACCTTCTATTATTTCTCCAAATGTAGCATCCTACAGATGTGTTGAACTTTCTCAAAATTTCCATCTAATAAAACAAAGAAGCTGCCAATGGGAATGCATACAATTCTACATAAGAAGCGTCCATATTGTTATGGTGTTTCTGCCCCCCCCCCCCCAAAGCACTGTTGTTCAGTGTTTCCCAACCTTGGCCACTTGGAGATATTTGGACTTCAACTCCCAGAATTCTGGGAGTTGAAGTCCAGATATCTTCAAGTTGTCAAGGTTGGGAAACACTGCTGTAGTCCATGTCAGGGTCAAATCTGGAGACAAACCATCCTTTTTGTATTCTCACTGGCACTGCAAACTGAAGTGCACGTAATCCTCGACTTAACAACCACAATTGAGCCCAAATATTTCCACTGTTAAGCAAGACAGCGGTTAAGTGATTTTTGCTCCATTTTGTGCCACAGTTGTTAAATGAATCAATACAGTTGTTAAGTTACTAACATCATTATTACAGTGTTCCAGTGTTCCTCTAGAGGCCGCTCTAGAAACAGAATCGTTAATCAGTGGTGATTGGTTGCTCTGTCGGGCAGCCGCCTATTTAAAGGACTGTCAGGAGCTGTTTTACCTCAGATGTTATTTGTGAGTTTTTTCTCTATTGCTGGGATCTCCAACCTTGGTAACTTTAAGACTTGTGAACTTCAACTCCCAGAGTTCCTCAGCCAGGAACTCTGGGAGTTGAAGTCCACAAGTCTTAAAATTGCCAAGGTTGGGGACCCCTGCTCTTTTGTGTTTAATAAATAGGTCTGGATCCAGTTACAAGCCTCAGTTACATAGCAATTATCATCACTTCACATAATCATTGTAATCTGGCTTCCCTATTGACTTTGCTTGGCAGAAGGTCACAAAAAGTGATCACATGACCCCGGTACACCTTTACCATCATAAATACAATTTTGATCATGTGACCATAGGGCTGCTGCAACAATCTGATAGGTATGCCAAACAATCCTAAATCCCCTTTTCAGTGCTGTTGTAACTGAATGATCACTAAACAAATAGATGTAAGTGAAGGACTACTTGTATATTAATTATTATGTGTACTTATAAACATAATCCCAACCGTATCCATATGCTGTTTATGCCTATTCAGCAAAAACGGACTAAAAAGAAGATTAACTAATCTGGATCAATCTGACACAAATTATCTTGTCAATATGCCATCTGAGCACACAACACAATTTTATTCTTTTTTCTGAATTTTGTTTATGGTTAATATTCCATTTTTTCCTGCACATTCAGATTTTGAAGTTTCCCTCAAATAATTGTGGCTTCGCTTTTCCATGATTATAATGTTTATTAATGGGTGTGGTTTTAAAATCTGGTCTCATACCCAAAATTGGGATAGAGCCTACCAACTACAGTGAATATTCACTGTTTGGCGGAGACAGCAAAGAGTTAATCTTTAAAAGAAGAACTGGCACTTTGCTTTAAATTCTTAAAAGAAGAACTGGCACTTTGCTTTAAATTCTCCTGGGAGGAAGGAATTTGCAGGCAGGAAATTTATTTTATTTTTTAAAAAATATAATCACATCAAGACATTTGGGTGATTCTCCAAAAAGAAGGAAAAGAGTTTGAGAAGGTTTAAAGGGAGAAAAAAAGATATATACAACATTTTATACAATGTACTAAACTTGATTTATGGCTTGCTGTGAATGTTCATGATGTTGCCAGCTGCCTCCTTTCGGGTTGACGCAACTGGAAAACCATCAGTGCGGATTGCTCAATACTTGTAGTCATCTGTCCAAGACTGTCACCTGCCTTAAGAGAATCAAACTTTTAGCATCCACTTAGCAAAGAAGGAAATTGGAGACTAATTTCACTGTAAATTCTGAACAAACCAGTGTGGATCAGGAGGATAGGGGGTTTCATATAACCGTATACCCTTATTCCCTGCCCTCCCTTTAATCAGTTCCTCTATATCCTTGATAAGTTACCTGCCCTTAACACAATCATAATCAGGGTGCATATTGAATATACCGTACTCTTTTTATATTTACTTGTTACAGGTAGTCCTAAACTTACACCCATCCGAAATTACAGCAGTTTTGAAAAAAGTTACTTATGAGGATTCTTCGCACTTAGCCATGGTCATGTAATCAAAATTCAGGTATTTAGCAACCAGTGTGTATTTATGACAGTTGCAGTGTTCCAAGGTTAGGATTATCTGTACCTGTATTTGACTTATACCCAGCCTTTTTTCACTGGCAAATAAATGCTCATGATATTTACATAAATTTAGGAGACATGTAGGAGAAAGAACCCAATAATTACTCGCTAGTCCACCTTAATTAGATTTTCCAGTCTGGTGGAATTCTCACATTATCTCTGGCAGAAGAAAAAGAACATTGGGAATTTATGTTCATAGCATATGTTTTGCAGGGAAACTTGGAATCACTTGCTATAACATAACATTATTTCGAGAGGGCACTGTGAAGCGGTATACAGTGGTACCTCATCATACGAACTTAATTGGTTCCAGGAGGAGGTTCATAAGGTGAAAAGTTCATAAGATGAAACAATGTTTCCCATAGGAATCAATGTAAAAGCAAATAATGTGTGCAAATCCTTCAGGAAAATCCCAAACTTTAGAAGGGAAGCGAACAGAGGGCAGGGAGGAGCAGCTAAAGGGGGCGGGTGGAAGAAGCAAGGCTAGGCTAAAGGGTGAGTGGGAAGGAAGAAGGCAAGGGGGTGCCCCTCCCTTTTCTTTCTTCAAAAGACACAGTTTCAGTTCCTTTTCAAGCACTTGTTCTCTGCAAAAAATTTCCTCCCCCAAGCTGCCCCTCCCTCCTCCCTTTTCTTTCTTCAAAAGACACCCTTTCAGTTCCTTTGCAAGCAGGTTGTTCTCTGCAAAATGTTTCCTACTCCAAGCAGCCCCTCCCTTTTCTTTCTTCAAAAAAGGGGAAAAAAAGAAACCCCTTCATCCCAGCAGCAGCTGCTTGGGTTCATAAGGTGAAAATAGTTCGGAAGAAGAGGCAAAAAAATCTTAAACACCGGGTTCGTATCTTGAAAAGTTCGTTAGAAGAGGCGTTCGTAAGATGAGGTACCACTGTATAAGTCTTATTGTTGTTAGTTGTGAAGTCGTGTCCCACCCATTGCGATCCCATGGACAACGTTCCTCCAGGCCTTCCTGTCCTCTATCATCCTTTGGAGTCCATTTAAGCTCACTGCTTCAGTGACTCCCTCCAGCCGCCTTCTTCTCTGTCGTCCCCTTCTTTTTTTGCCCTCAATCTTTTCCAGCATTAGTCTGAGGGGTGTCAAACTCTTATCGTCACAGCGTCGTCACATGACGTATCGCGACTCCCCCCCCCCCCTTCGCTAAACCCGGTGTGGTCATAGCCAGGACATGATTCATCCAGCCCGTGGCCCACGAGTTTCACACCCCTAGTCTTAGCGCTATTGTGATTTCATTGAAGTGTGGGAACTTCCCCCAGGTGAGTAAAACCCCATCTATTCTCTTTGTTCTTCCAATAATAAAAGTGGAGCAGTTTCAAGTCCCTCTTTGACCCCTCCCCTCTTATTCTGAGACTAGATCTAAAGGGATTGATGTGCCTTACCCTTCAAACAATCCTCCCCCCCAAATATCAAATCCTTCTGTCCCAGAAAGTTGCTTTTAAAGGGAGGGGATGCATCCCTCTTCCATCTGTGGCAGCTATAACAAAAAGGGTGTGTGTGAGAGACAATGCCGACCAACTTAACATCAAAACATGAACACCATAGAAACAGTGTAATCAAAATTGAGGAGTGTGAATATCCACTTCACATTCATTACAACGAGATGGATTCTTCCTTTTTTCCTTTTTTTTTTTAAATGAATGAAACAGCTGTCGGGGCTAAACGTGGTTGAAATCTCTTGTTGCTTTTGTCCTGAACATCATGTTTCAACGAGGAGGCCAGAACAGTAGCTTTTAAAAGAATCAGCCTCCCAGAGATATCACAGGCATTTTTTATCTCTCTTTCTCTTGAGAAAAGCATGTCTTCCCATTATATACAGTATATGTGTGTGTGTGTCTGTCTGTGTCTCTGTGTGGCTCAGCTGTGCCTTGCTCTGAATTTACGGATGGTGTTTTTTAACATGCTGTGTTTCCCCCCCGAAAATAAGAACCTGTCTTATATTTTTGTGAACCCTGAAATAAGCCTTTGGCCTTATTGCCATGAACTCAAAAGCCCGATTGGGCTTATTATTAGGGGAGGTCTTATTTTGGGAGGAAAACATGGTGTCCCCCCCCCTTTTTTTGCAACTGCTCTTTGACAGTCATGAATCATATTATTGTTCTATTTGTACCCTGTTTGTCCCCCCCGCCCCTTCCGAGTAATTCAGAACCATTTGCAGATGGCTTCCTGGCAGCTTCCTATTAAGGAAACTTTAGACAGGTGTCCTATTTAGCTTGTGAACCATCCATTATGAATGGTAGTCATCAGGGCAAGATTGGAGGAAGGGGAAAACATAGTTGCGGACAAGAAGTTTGAAATTCTTACATTTATTAAAATTAGGGGTGCAGCTCTATCCAAGGGCTTGAGTGGATTGGTGCCTGAAGGTTTTAGGCTGCAATTCTAATCTCTGGGAGTACCATATTTTTCAGACTATAAAACGCACCAAGATTTCAAAGAGGTAAGTAAGAAAAAAAGCTTTTGTCCTCCCTAACCCCCAGGAGCACTCTGCAAGCCTCCCAAACCCTCTGCACACTCCTTTTTTTTTGAAAATGGGATGTGGAGGCGGCGCTTCAGGAGGTCAAAAATGGCTGTATTCGGTGTATAAAAGCACCGACATTTCCACCCTCTTTGGGGGAGTGTGTGTCTTATACTCTGAAAAATATGGTATACAGTGATCCCTCGATTATCGCGAGGGTTCCGTTCCAAGACCCCTCGCGATAATCGATTTTTCGCGATGTAGGGTTGCGGAAGTAAAAACACCATCTGCGCATGCGCACCCTTTTTCATGGCCGCGCATGCGCAGATGGTGGAGTTTGCGTAGGCGGCGGGGAAGACCCAGGGAAGGTTCCTTCAGCCGCCCAGCAGCTGATCTGCTCGGCAGCGCAGCAGCAGCGAGCAGACGAAGATCGGGGTTTCCCCGCCGCCCACGCAAAGGGGAAACCCCGATTCGGCTCCTCGCTGCTGCCGCGCTGCCAAGCAGATCAGCTGCTGGGCGGCCGAAGGAACCTTCTCTGGGTCTTCCTCGCTGATGCCCCCGCTCGCCCGCCCGCCGCCCGCTAGCAAGAGGGGGAGAGATAGAGAAAGAGAGAGAAGGAAAGAAAGAGATGAGAGAGGGAGGAAGAGAGTGTGAGAGAGGAAGAAGCAAGATAGAGAAAGAGAGAGAGAAAGAAAGATGAGAAAGGAAGGAAGAGAGTGACGTCATCGGGTGGGAAAAATCGCGATATAGCGTTTCGCGAAGAACGAGATCGCGAAAATCGAGGGATCGCTGTATCTCAATATCTAAAGCAGGGGTTTCCAACCTTGGTAACTTTAAGACTTGTGGACTTCCACTCCCAGAATTCCTCGGCCAGGTTGGAGACTCCTGGTGTAAAGAGTGGGTCCTTTTGATGAGAGATCAAGCAAAAAGATCTGCTCTTCAAGGAAGTTAATACATTATGAAAGGTTTTCCCAAGGGGATGACTTTGTTTTCAAAATTCTGTGACAGCTACAGCGCTCAACTACAGTTCCTATCATTCCAGGCAGAAGAGGTGGGACAGCAAAGTAATTTTGGAATTTGTAATTCAAGTACAAGTATTTGAATTAATAGGAAAAGAAATGATCAGGAAACCAACAAGGGAATGAGAAGGTTAACTAAATCTTAAACCGTTGGTTTCTGCCTCTGGTTTATCTGCCGTAGATCATTCTTCCAAGAAGTGGATGTCTCTGGTTTTTGATGGAATATGAGTCATACAGTATCTGCAAAGAGGTAAAAACCTGCATTGGTGAGCCAGTAAAGGTAATTCTTGTCGTTTAAAACAAATTACTTTACAGACACACACACGCACGCACACACCCCTCTAATGTGAAAGAGAAGAGGGAATACCTTCTAGAATGGCAAAAACCATTTGGAAATCTTTATAAATATTTGTGTAAAAACATTTAATACGGTGTCTAATGAAGAGCAGACTTTGTTGTCTTAAATCATCTTTAATATGCACTCCAGAAGTTGAGACGCTTGTGGAATAGCTCCCTTTAAATCTATCAGTGGCTATTTTAGCAAGCAGAACACATGGTTTTTCCTCAGTCCTTCTTAATTTCTCTTTACTCCACCCACCCACCAACTCCCAATTCCTCTTTGCCTTGCTGAAGTTGTGTAGTTTCAGTGGCATCCTTCGGGAAGTCAAAGGATCACAAGTAAGGTTCTATATTTAGGCCAAAACCAAAATGCACAGGTACAGTATATGTGGCATCTTGCTCAACAATAGTAACTGTGAGAGGAATCTTGGAGTCTTAGTGGACAACCATTTAAATATGATCCAGCAGTGTGCAGTAGCTGCCAAAAAAGCCAACACAGTTCTAGGCTGCATTAACAGAGGGATAGAATCAAGATCATGTGAAGTGTTAATACCAGTTTATAAGACATTGGTAAGGCCACACTTGGAATATGGCATTCAGTTTTGGTCACCACGATGTAAAAAGGACGTTGAGACTCTAGAAAGAGTGCAAAGAAGGGGAACAAAGATTATTAGGGGACTGGAGACTAAAACATATGAAGGACAGTTGCAGGAACTGGGTATGTCTAGTTTAATGAAAAGGAGGACCAGGGGATACATGATAGCAGTCTTCCAATATCTCAGGGGTTGACACAAAGAAGAGAAAGTCAACCCATTCTCCAAAGCACCTGAGGGTAGAACAAGAAGCAATGAGTGGAAACTAAACAAGGAGAGAAGCAACCTAGAACTAAGAAGAAATTTCCTGACAGTTAGAACAATTAAATCAGTGAAGCAGTGGATGCGATGTGCCGGTGTCTGGAGGCTGTCAGGGTCTGGATGGGCGTTAATAGGCTCAGACTCAATCTTGATAAGACAGAGAGTGGCTGTGGGTTTTGCCTCCCAGGGACAATTCCAACTGTCCGTCCATCACCCTGGGGGGGAGTCTTTACCCCCCTCAGAGAGGGTTCGCAACCTGGACGTCCTCCTCGATCCACAGCTGAGCTTAGAAGAACATCTCTCGGCTATGCCTTGTGCGCCAATTGCGACCCTAACTGGACAGGGAGTCACTTCTCACAGGCACACAAAGCTATAATGGGGCTACCAAGATCTGCTCACATTTCATCATCACTCCGTGAGCTGCACTGGCTGCCAATTGGTCTCCGGGCGCAATTCAGAGTGCTGGTTATGACCTACAAAGCCCTACGTGGCTTAGGAACAGACTACCTTCGGGACCGTCTTCTGCCTCATGCATCCCAGCGGACGATTAGGTCCCATAGAGACGGCCTTCTCTGGGTCCCATTGGCCAGACAATGTCGTCTGGCGGCGCCTAGGGGAAGAGCCTTCTCTCTGGCGGCCCCAGCCCTATGGAACAAACTCCTTTCAGAGATGCGTACCGCTCCTCCCTCTTGGTCTTTCATAAAGGTCTGAAGATCCACCTCTGCTGGCAGGCATGGGGGCCATGAGTGTTGAGATTGTCTATGGCCCATATTATGAATGATTGAATTGGATGAATGGGTATGACTGTACAGTATATGGGGTTTTCTGTCATTTTTAGTAATTTTGTACAATTCGTTTTAAAGTAGTTCAGATTTCTTTATATATATTGTTGCATTTATGATGTTGTACGCCGCCCTGAGTTGCCTCAAGAAGGGCAGCATAGAAATCTAATTAATAAAATAAATAAATAAATAAATAAATAAGTCAGTGAAACAACTTACCTCCAGAAGTTGTGAATGCTCCAACACTGGAAAAATTTAAGATGATGTTGGTTAACCATTTGTCTGAAGTAGTATAGGGTCTCCTGCCCAAGAGGTGGTTGGACTAGAAGACCTCAAAGGTCCCTTCCAACTCTGTTGTTGTTCTTGGGCCAGTCACACACTCTCAGCCCAAATTGTATTTTTTCTATTTTTTGTATTTATTAGATTTGTATGCCGCCCCTCTCCGAAGACTCGGGGCGGCTAACAACAATAAAAAAGACAATGAAAACAAATCTAATATTAAAAGTAACCTAAAAAACCCCAATTTAAAGAACCAATCATACATACAAGCATACCATGTATAAATTCTATAAGCCTAGGGGGAAGGGAAAATTTCAGTTCCCCCATGCCTGACGACAGGTGGGTTTTAAGGAGCTTGCGAAAGGCAAGGAGGGTGCGGGCAACTCTGATATCTGGTGGGAGCTGGTTCCAGAGGTTCCAAATCATCTCATAGCGTTGTTATTGTGGGAAAAATAGGAGGAGGAAGAAATATTATCTATGTTTGCTATTTTGAGTTATTTATAAAAATAGAAAAACCAGGAGAGGAGGAATGGAATATAGATAATAGATAGATAGATAGATAGATAGATAGATAGATAGATAGATAGATAGATAGATAGATAGATAGATAGATAGAAAGAAAGATAGAAAGAAAGATAGATAGATAGATAGATAGATAGAAAGATAGATAGATAGATAGATAGATAGATTAGATAGCTAGAAAGATAGATAGATAGATGATAGATAGATAGATAGACAGACAGACAGACAGACAGACAGACGAGAGAGAGAGATGAGAAAGAGAGAGAGATTATTGATAGACAGACAGACAGACAGACAGATAGATAGATGAGAGAGATGGACGGAGAGAGAGAGAGAGATACCAGTAGTGGGGAAGGAAAATCACATGGATAAGTATTACTATACTGTACAGGTATGTCAGGGGTCCCTAGTCCGTGGCTTGTTAGGAACCAGTCCACAAAACTAGAGATGAGTGGTGGGCAAGAGAGCAAAACTGAAACCTTCCCTTCTCCCCCTCCCACGTCCATAGAAAAATTGTCTTCCATGAAACCAGTCCCTAATGCGAAAAAGGTCATATAGCGAAATGGAAGTCAGGATTATTGTTTTGCAGCAACGTTTGAACGCTCAGCATGTCTTCCTCAATCAAGCCAAACTCATGTTTCTTACTGGCCGGTGTGGCCCATACATAATTGAAGGGCACTGGGTTTTAGAAAGCTGGTTTAGCAGCATTAGTCTGAGCTTGAAGGATATGAAATTGGCTTCAATTGCTCAAGAGCTATAGACAATCATTCTCCTAAGAGCTTCTATGTGCTGCAGAATGCAACAGTCTCTGATATTATCTCTGGTTGTTTGCTCGCTCGGAAGAAAGAAAAAAGACACATGTGGATTTCCTTCAATAGGATCTGAAAGGGCAAATAAAAATCTCTCTACGCTTGCCTGCTTTCGCCATGTTGCAGCTGATTGTTCATGGAGGGGTGGTTAAAAAAGAGAGAGAGAGAGAGAGGTCTGTCTGTTGATTTTTGTCAAGCATGCTGATCTGTGCAAATCAGAGTTCACTGCTCTTGTTTCCTGCGACCCAAAGGAAGACGGTGTGAGACAGCAAGAAAAATGAGGGACTTTCAGGGGCAGCTGTGTTTTACTAACCCAGTCATAATGCCCCTAAAAATCCTTATTGTTCCTTGCAATGTTCAACTATGCTCTGCAGTCAAGAAAGATTTTCAAAGGTAAGTTTCCCTTGGGTACCATTTGTTGGGGGTCAAGGGAAAGGGAGGGTCTTGCCTTCTCTTTCTGCTCAAGATCCCCATGGGCAATTGGTGGGCCACTGGGTGACACAGAATGCTGGACTCGATGGGCTTTGGCCTGATTCAACATGGCTCTTATGTTCTTATGGACAGTTTGGTTTCTATCTGAAGGTATCAGGGTCCTCTGTTGCAAACTCTTCCAATCTTTAGCAGCATCAAACAGATGTTGATTTTATATATATATATATATATATATATATATATATATATATATATATATATATACGAAAACAAATATATATATATATATATATATGTCAGTTGCTAATATTCATTTGCAAAAACACAGAGATTGGAACTCCAGCCTGATGATGGTAAATGTGATTTTACCGAAACGTCGCATAGACATGCAAAACATTACACAGGGCAAAACCCGAACTCAGAACAATCTACATATATATATAAATACATACATATATATATATATATATAAAAATACATACATATATATATATACATACATACAGTATATATATATATATATATATATAAAAATACATATATATATATACATACATATATACATACATACATACATACATACATACATACATACATACATACATACATACATACATACATACATACTTCCTTTTTTGTGTTGTTCGTGACAGGCCCTTCCTCCCCGCAACACATTTCTATTGAATGGACAGATACAATATTTATTAAAGAGTATCGCAAGTTTTTCCCTGTGCTGAGTGTAAATATGCACACATACCGATCATGCTCTTGCCGTTTGTAGTAAGCGGCGCTTGGCAAAGTGCAGGAAAGAAGTAAGGCACAAGTAAGCAAAAGAAACAAAGGACATACAATAAGGAAAAAAGAAGAAGAAAGACATATTGCAACGTCACATATTATACCAACATTATGGGTATATACAGAACTCTTAGGTAACTACCATATTGGGCTTGCTCAAACTTTGGCAGCCTTCTTGAAGAGTACATTGTGAGCTCTGAAACGTTTATACTACAGACCCAGAAGTTTGCCAGGAGCCCTGCTGAACAAATGTCTTTTCCATGCACACGGGGTTTTGATGCACACATGGTGTTCCCCAGAAGAGGTTAGCCAGTGTCAGAGACAACCCCACGGAGTTCTTTGACCTGATTCCATCAAGTCCAACATACACACCAGAAGGCCTTTTCTGCCTGAGAGCTACTGTACAACAGTTTATATCTCAGCTGGTTTCATTTTTATGAGCTCGGGGCTGAGGTATGTTTCTCTGAATAAGGTTGTGCAAATATTCTCTGCCAAGACTATTAAGACCATGCCAAGAAAAGCTGCATTTCTCTCTCTTTTTCTCTCGCCCTCTCCCTCCCTCTCCCCCCCCTCTCTCTTAGGAAAAGAGTGAAAAATTTTGCATATGCACTTTTGATTTAAAAGGAAAACAACTATTTTTTGCTTGCTAGCTAGCTCTTGGCTTCAGCTAGTCTCAAGGCAGAACAACATGAAGGTAGTCAAGTCTTCCTGCTGACTGCTAAGAATCCCACTTTGTTAAAAGTGCTTTAAACCTGATTGCTAAAATTCCAAATACTGTATCCTTTCTTGCATTTTTTCTGACAGAGAGATAGGGCTGAAACTCAGAAGATGTTGCTTAGGAAGTACTGGGGGCATCCTGGATCTATTTCTGAACTCCTTTAGTCTGCAAAGGGATTGTAACATTTGTGCTTGAAGATGTGGATTTTCCTATGCTAGATTTTTTCTGACAACTAATCTATCCTCTTACCCGTTTTTTTTCTTTTTTGATCCATAGGGCTCTGATCCCAGGAAGCCTTTCTTGAGTGACAACCATACAGAACATCACAACTTGTATCCGTGCTGCAAAGTTTCAAATTGCAAAAGACAATCTTTTATACTAAATTTCTCGACTGCATTCAAGACTTGATGCAGTTCCTAATCTGGTATAAAGATGGGGAATTTCTCACTCTTCTAGATTTTGCAGTTGTTATTTCTTTCATCCCAAATAGCATAGATATGGAGAGGAAAACAAGGAGTTGTAATTTAAGAAGTTCTGGAAAAGCAGAAATTCCTCGCTCCTGATCTAAGGCTTTTAAAAAATGGTTAGTTTGGTTGAGTTTTATCTAAGGCTATGTCTTTCCTGTTACAGGTAGTCCTTGATTTACAGCCATTCGTTTACAATGGCACTGAAAAATGTTACTTATGACCATTTCTCACACTTATTACGATTGTTGCAGCATCCTCACAGTCAGTGACCAAAATGTGAGCACTAGGCAACTGGCATGTACTTAACAACTATTGCAGCATCCGGGGCAGGGGAGGTCAAGTGACCCATCATTTGCAACCTTCTCAGCTGGCTTCTGACAAGCAAATTCAATTGTTGAAGCTAGAATTGGCTTAACAACTGCCATGGTTCACTCAACCCTGTGGTTAAAAAAGGGGGTTGTAAAATGGGCACAACTTATTTAACAACCATCTTGCTTAGCGATGGAAGTTCTCTTCCCAGTTATGGTGGTAAGGCAGAGATTGCCTGTATTAGATGGACGAGGTTGGAAGATTTGCCACCTTTGATTAGCTATAAAACGATACGATCTTCTTTAACCTTGAAGCCTCCCTAGATTAGGGGTCTCCAACCTTGGCAACTTGAAGACATGTGGACTTCAAACTATTATTATTATTATTATTATTATTATTATTATTATTATTTATTAGATTTGTATGCCGCACCTCTCTGAAGACTCAGAGTGGCTCACAACAATAATAGAAACAATTCTTCAGCCAATTTTGGGAGTTGAAGTCCACAAGTCTTAAAAGTTTCCAAGGTTGGAGACCCCTGCCCTAGATGACATGAACTGTCGTCTACCCCATCTCTTGCTCGCAATTGGGAATGGTGGGACTTGTAGTCCAGCGCATTTGGAAGGCATCAACTGGGACAAAGTTTCCTACAAAGATGAACTTGCCCTGGAGAGCTTTACAGGAGCTGGTCTCTATCTCAATATGAATGGATGTACTTTCAACACCTAACTCCATCTTCATGAATATCTTAAAACAGGTAAGCAGAAAAGCAGCTGTTCGACTGTTGACTGAGGAAAGGATGCTCAAAAGGCCACTTGGCTTCCTTATGCCCATTTAGCAAATTGGTCAAGCTATTCCTGTGCAGCTCTAGATGCTGGATTGATCACCTACATTAAGGAAGGACATATGGGTGCAACTATTTTTTAATTATTATTTTACATGAGGAGTGCAGTGGTTCAGGGGTTAAGTTGCTGGACTTGCTGGCTGCAAAGTCAACAGGCTGGGTTAGAGACCCGAGAGCCACACGGCAGGGTGAGTTCCTGTTACTTGCCCCAACTCCTGCCTATCTAGCATTTTGAAAGCATACAAATGCGCGTAAATAGGTACCATTTCGGTGGGAACGCAACAGTGTTTCATGTGCCTTGACGTATAGCCACAGTGGTCATATGACCATGGAATGATTCGGTGCATGTGCAGAAGCAACCCCTCCCCCGAAAATTAGCAAAACCCCAAAATGGTGCTGCACACAGACCAGCAAAGACATCATCGGAGCTCTTGCCCGCAAATTGCTCAATCAGCAGGGCACTATTGGACCGCAACGAGGGGACACTCACCTGCGTGCGAATTTCAGCAATTTTTTGCTTCTGCGCATGCGCGGATGTCAAATCTCACCGGTATGGAGGTAAGAGGAACCCGCCCCTGAATCAGACATGACTGGTCCAGAGAAGCCTTTACCTTTAAGGGTGCATGCTTTTCCAAATTACATCAAGGCAATGGCTGCGGGCTATTCTAATGTGTAAAGCTGTTTTGTATATCAAATGCTGTGAAAATAAACACAACTTACAATAAATGTTTGGGATTCCTTAGTTCATTGTGTTTTCACTCGACTACTGCTCTCCAGGAAACTCACTGAAGCCAATAAGAGGCCGTTTCATTTTGCCCCCATAAAGCAGGCTATTTTTTAAAAAAAATCAGAATTAGAGCTGAACCAAGATTTGGATCCAAGCTTCCAGATGAAATCTGGCAAAACATGAATTATTTTTTTAAAAAAAGGGGGGGTAGGTGGTATTTCAGTGGTTCTTTCTGACTATATGTACTGTTGAGGATGGAATAGAGAAAGGAAAATATATTTGGATGTTAATGAGAGATGCTTATTCTCTGGATCCAGTCCTCTGAAAAGATCTGGGGAAGACTAAATTTGTTGTTCTCCATAGTAGGTGGAGCTATCATCCATGACGGGTTGACCTTGTCCGTCAGCCAATGAGGACTGAATCTGTTTAATGTCAATTTTGCCTCTGCCTCCATAGCCCACTGCTTGGATGCACACTAAATATTAGTGTCATGACAAGGATTGTAATCATACCTAACCCCAATGACGTCTTCAAGTAATCAATATTTTAGTAAGCAAAATTAAAAGCATTGCTGGAGTTTGGGTTTCTTTTGGGGGTTGTGTGTGTGTGTTTTGCAATTATAATGGGGATCCACTAAACAGAATATATAAGGTTTCTAAATAGTGGGTGGAAGGGAAGCCGTAATTCTGCTAATAATATTCAGACATACCCCAAGAGATAGAATTGCAATAAATTCATGGGAGACTGAGGAAACTCATTGATGCAATGCATAACTGATTTTTTAAAAATAAGGCTTATTTCAATATGTATATAAAGTTTTAGACAGTAGAGAATGGCAATATTTCATTGTAATCCATATATATATATATATATATATATATATATATATATATATATATATAATATATATATGGATTACCTATATTCTCATATATTATGTTTCACCTTTTAAGTTGCATTGCTGAAATAAATGAACTTTTGCACGATATTCTAATTTTTTGAGTTTCACCTGTATAAGCAATCTAATTTTAAATATGCCTCTGAAGGGAAGTGTGAGCTTCTGGTTGATTGAACAACTTTCCCCCAAATACTCTGATTAAACCAGATATTTGGTTGAGAATTTCCCCCCGATATTTGGTAGAAACAGACATTTCGAAACAAGTTGGTGCATCTGACGGGTTTTCCAAATTAGCTAGAAAATCACAATCTGAATGAACAGTGAATTGAAGCAAAATGAAAGCATAAATAGGGTGGAGCAAAATTTCTGAGAAATGTCTAATTTGTACCTTTAAGCAGTAGCGGGTTCCTACCGGTATGGTTGACGCCATCGCACCGGTAGCGAAAATTGAACTGCACGGGCAGCTCTGCATCTCCGGCTTGCGTGTATGTGTGTGTGTCTGAGCAAGATTTTGCTTCTGCGCATGGGCAGGAAAAAATCTCAAGAGATGCATGCACGAGAGATTTTGGCGACCTGCACATGCGCAGAAGCAAAATAATCGCCGAAATCTCTCATGCGCATCCCCTTGTGAGACTTTACTTCATGCGCAGAAGCAAAATCTCATGGGACGCACACACACACACCGGAGACATGGAGCTGCGTGCGCAGTGCACCAGGAGCAGTGGAAGCGGCAACCCCCACCTGCCTTTAAGTTATTGTCCGCCAGAAAACCTGTAGCGTTTCATAGCTGTTAGCCAATGCATGTATACGTTTTTAAACCTCACCAGTTGTTGAATGCTTTTAGAGCAGAGTCCTCAAGGCAATGTTTCCTTCTTTATTCTCTGGAGCTAAGGGTCCATGTCAAGTTGCAGTCACTCAGAGTCAATCTAGAGCGGCAGCTAAGCCCTAGACCAGGGTTTTTCAACAAGGGTTCCACGGAATCCAAGGGTTCCGCTAAGGCCAGCCAGCAGTTCTGCGACATAATAAAAAGGCAAGGCAAGGCAGGTCCCCCCTTCAATACCGCCCGCTTCTGCAGAGGGGCAGCCTCTTCCTCTGTCTCGTTTCTGGCAGATCAATCATGCTCAGCAGCAGCAGCCGCCAAGCAGGAGGAGTAACAGCGGCGGTGACGTTGGCACCGACAGCAGCAGCAGCGCCCTTCTAGCCCCTTGCTGCAGCAGTGGGGCCAAAGTGCGGGCTACAGCGGCGGGAGGAGGAAGAAGAGAAGGCGGGAGCCTCTCCAGCACCTCTGACACGGAGCTTCCCAGTCCAGGGCTGAGGCGTGTCAGGCGGCTCAAGGTTCTCTCCCGCTCCTCCTCCCTCCTTCCCACACCTGTGTACACACTGCAACGCTCGCTCAAGCAACCAACTCGCAGGGCACTGTAAGAGAGCACACCCTATTACTCCCCTCATGCCTGGGACCTGAGAAGACAGAGTGGAAGGCGGGGCAGAAGGCATCCGCTCTGGCTTTGCCTTCACTCCACCCTCCCATTGGCCCCTCAGCTGCCAAAAAATGGGGAGGGAAAGCAGGTGGAATGGAGCAAACGGCCTCAGCTTATTGCCCCACTCAGGCCCGGCACTCCCGGCGAGGGTATGCGGCGCAGCCTCTCTCTCACTCACCCTCTCTCGGCTACTCTGAAGCCACGGACCCCTACACTGCAGCAGCACTTTCTGATTCTGCCTCCATCCTCTAAGGCTGCATTACTTTTACTATTAGTCTTCTCATCATTCCTATCACTGATCTCCCACTTATGACTATGACTATAACTTGTTGCTTGTATCCTTATGATTTATATTGATTGTTTCTTGATTGCTTATTTGACCCCTATGACAATCATTGAGTGTTGTACCTCATGATTCTTGACAAATGTATCTATTTTTATGTACACTGAGAGCATCTGCACCAAAGACAAATTCCTCGCATGTCCAATCACACTTGGCCAATAAATAAAGGAATTCTATTTCAGCTTCAGGATGTAATGCAGTGTTTTTCAACCAGGGTTCCGCCAGAAATCTGACGACACCGAAGGGTTCCCCTGAAGAAAAAAGGTTGAAAAACCCTGCCCTAGACCAATAAAACCTGCAGTTTCCAATTTTGGGGTGTGTCTCTCAACCCCGCTACCTCACCTCACAACGACGTTCCCACTAGAGTGCCCCATTTCACCCCACCTACGGTCTGGGAAATGTGTCCTATTGGTACAGAGGTGAGAAGGAAGGGTCAGTCTGTTTTTGTTGGCACAGCCTGTGGATGTGATTAGCTTTATCTGTGTTTACGTTGTGTTGAACACAGCGGAGGGAGCATTACCTCACTGGGCATCAGGCGGCAGACCAGAAAGCCATTACTCTCACGTATTTTTAGCGCTCCAAACAGGAAAAGGCCTGCTGTGGGGGCTATGGATGTTTGGGGATGCTTTCCTTTCTGCCCTTTGCTTTCTCTTTGCCGTATCATATTTATCCTCTCGTTGCAAGGCACCGTAAAGCCAATGATGACCCTTTGTCTGGAAAAGGAAATGATCGCTTGTTGTTCCTTATGTGGGAATAATTTTCTTCAGCTTCCTTTGGATCATAAATCACGGGTGGCTGTTCAGACGAGGAGGAACGCCGGTGGCCTCCCCTCCACAGCTAGACAGCTCTGCTCCCCTTGGAAATCAGCATAATCTCTGGTGTCAACCACAAGAGGAAAATATCTTATTTCCCCCCACACCTGGATTTTTTAAAAATGCTTTGGGAGAGTGGTGATTGTATTGTGCTGTACATATTTTTCCCCTCCAGTGCATTCCCCCCCCCAAGTTGTCTACTGTGTTTTTCTGTACCTGGCCTATTTAGTTCAGTTGCTTAGTTGAGAGGTCTTCAGATTTCCAACTTTTTGGGGGGGGAGGGGGCGGTGCAAATAGACCCACCTGGAATATTGAGAGTGCTTGAGAGGAATCATTAAATCTGTCATCTGCACCTCTATAACTGTCTGGTTTGGTGCTGCAACCCAACAGGACCGACACAGACTTCAGAGGATAATCACTCGCCATCACTCTACTAAACAAATAATTCCCTCAACACTGTCAGACTTTCTACTAAATCTGCACTTCTATTCTACTAGTTTTTCTCATCATTCCTATCACCCATTTCCTCCCATGTTGGCTGTATGACTGTAACTTGTTGCGTATATCCTAAGATTTTTATTAATATTGCTTCTTCATTGCTTATTTGACCCCTATGACAATCATTAAGTGTTGTACCACATGATTCTTGACAAATGTATATTTTATTTTATGTACGTTGAGAGCATATGCACCAAGACAAATTCCTTGTGTGTCCAATCACACTTGGCCAATAAAAATTCTATTCTATTCTATTCTATTCTTCTCCTCAAAATGGCACTTGTTTTTTCCCACCACCAAAATAAATTTTAAAAAAGGGGGACTTTTGAAGGGACTGGCCAGGCACCAAACATCTTTTACCAAATATTTTTATTATACACCCCCAGAGTCCCGCTGGGAGGAGGAGGGGAGGTTAAATAATGTGATGCATGACAGACAGATATAGAGATAAATGATAGACAATCCATTTATCAGAAAGCAAAATGATAAAAGCTTTTCCTTCACTAACCTCTTTACCATGTTAACGAACCTTGGTTTTGAATCGGGGGTCTCCAAACTTGGCAACTTTAAGAAGATTTGTGGACTTCAAATCCCAGAATTCCCTAGGTTGGCTGAGGCATTCTAGGAATTCAAGAGCACAAGTCTTAAATTGACAACGTTGATCACTCCTGGTTTAGATTTTCTGGACAGGTAGGCACATTCTCTAAGCTGTCTATAGGCTGCGGTAGTTTTATAGCATGTAGCACCCCCCTTTTTTTGTGAAATCACCCCCTCTGTTCAATAGGTGGGTGTCAAGATAAGGGTTGACAGGCCTCTGGTAGCCACCAACTCACCCTGGGAACAAATCTGCCTCCAAACTTTAGACTTTTCTGTATCTGCCAGCCTTTGTCTCCAAGATTGAAGGATATTCTGGATCAGCATCAAGCAAAGCTCTGGGGGCAGATTCTTTACATCAGTAGATCAGCGGCGGGTTGCACTTACCAACAAGCCGGTGCACTGCACGCACATCCTCTTCATTCGGGCGTGCCCCACATGGATCCCTTGCGCAATTCTGCTTCCGTGCATGCGTGGAATCAAAATATTACAAAAATCTTGTGTGCGAGAACATCCCCTCGTGAGATTTTGCTTCTGCGCATGCGCAGAAAGCAAAAAGGCTGAAAAATTCAAGAAAAAATATGGTGTTGCCCGACAGACCGGCATTGAAGCAGTCGTGCACAATTGCGGGCGCTACTGGTGCGGAGTTGCCTATCGCACTGGTAGGAACCAACCACTAAAGTAGATGCCTCTTACTGAATAGGTAGCCAGTTCTCAATAATACAATCAACAGATCAGAGGTACATATTACTGTATAATGAGATACATAATACTGCAGGCCTGAAATAACCTTACTCACAGGTTAGTCTTTCATGTGATTGTTATATAAATAGGCTATTACAGTGATGGCGAACCTTTTTTCCCTCGGAAAAAATAGTGCGTGCGCACTATCGAGCATGCGTGAGTGCCCACACCCATAATTCAGTGCCTCGGGAGGGTGGAAACAGCTTCCTCCACCCCCCAGAGGCCCTCGAGGCTGGAAACAGCCTGTTTCCCAACTTTTGGTGGGCTCAGTAAGCTCGTGTTTCACCCTCCCCAGGCTCCAAAGGCTTCCCTGCAGCTGGGGGAATGTAAAAATGCCCTCCCCCATCCCCCCAGAGACTCTCTGGGAGCCAAAAACGCCCTCCCAGAACCTCTGTGTGTGCCAAAAATAAGCTGGCTGGCACACATGCACATTGGAGCTGAACTATGGCGACGGCTCACATGCCAGCAGATATGGCTCCACGTGCCACCTGTAGCACCCGTGCCATAGCTTCTCCATCACTGGGCTATTATTTCTACATACAATAACTGGGTTTTCCTATCTTCCTAACCTGTGGTTTGCTTTAGTCATAGTTGATTGAAAAAATCATGGAGGCCTAAATTGGTACAAATGGCTTAAACAGAAAAAACACATGAAAAATTTAAAGGAAAAGCAAAATTAGACACTCCTTCCTTTCGTACCCAAATAAAATGAAAATACAGAAACACTGCACCATAAATTGATGGAACATAAAACCCCTAAAAACAAATTCCTTGCTCAGAAATATCCAAAATGAATACAATATAATATATAGAACTAAAGAAAAAACCATGGAGGCCTGATTGACCCATCACACTAAGCCAATGATGGCAAACCTTTTTCGACTTGGGTGCCAAAAGAGCCCGTGTGCACACGAAAGTGCATGTGTGTGTGCCGACACCCATAATGCAATGCAGTGCACATGCATGGCGGCACTGACATAGGGCAATGCCTTGCCTGCCCTCAGATATGGTTCTATGTGGCACACGTGCCATAGGTTCACCATCACTCCACTAAATCCCAAAGCATGGCTCTTAAGCGTCATTCAAACAGCATATAATTCCAAGCAAAGGGCCCTTCCCCATAAATGGAAGAACTCAATTCTTTTGGCAATCAAAGAAGGAATTCCCAAAGCACAGGAAATTGGGGTTGGTATGCAAGATACATTCCTTAGCAACCACCATTAGAGGAAACCATTTTTTAAAGCAATTATCCCAGATAGTTTAAGCATTTCAGTTGAAAAATTGCTTCAGGTAAGTATTTTTCCTTGCAGTGGTTTCACTGATAATAGAACAGGAAGTGGTGGAAATGTTGCAAGTTCCACACATTTCCAATGTGGTGCTTGTGTAAAGCTACCAACTGATTCGAGAATATTCAGCAGATTAATCATCCGCTTGTTGACAGATTGATCAATTCATTGATTGGTTGTGTGTTAATCTGTTACAGCAGAACATCAATAAAATTGCCATTCAGAAATAATCAAGGCTAGATCTCCTAGATCGGCTACAATTCTACCAAGAGAAATTCATTCTCCTGGTTTTTCTCTCCCTTGCTTTTCTTTTGCTTTCCTCTTTACATTTAAATTTAATAAATATTAATTAATTAATTTCCTCTATACTGCAAGGTAACTGAAATGAAGCAGCCATTCTCCCAGCAACATCTGTAATTCGAAAGTTTAAATTAAATGTTATTGATTTATTAACGCTTTAATTTACTAATTGATGCTTAACTTTTTTTAAAAAAATGGATTTATTGCTTCATTATTCATTAAAATATTCTCATGATTTTTTTTTTACTGGAGGCAGCCGTCCTAACTTGTGTTCTCAGGGAGTTGCTGTAAGAAAATGTTGGAGGCTCCTGTCAATATGTTTCCTCCTATTCATGTAAAAAGCAGCCACTGCTGTTAATTTGGCAATTTATTCACAAGAAATCACTAGACCAGAGCAGAACATTGCATTTTGGGTAGTAATTTATTTATTTATTAAAAGAGTTTAGATTGTCATCGGTCTACCAGAAGGAACTTGGGAGGAGAGGAATAAAATAAAAACCACAATACAATACATTAGTGCTTCTCAATTATTTTCGATTACCCTCCTCCCCCTCCCCAAGAAAGAAGTAAATATTTTGCGTCCTTCCAACTCTCTTCTGGGGCAATTGTTTGCAATATTTGGCACATTTTCACTGAAAAAACTCAAGTGGCTAATCCGCGTGATTGAGGTATAATGTGTTTAAGTAACACCTTTATTTGGCCAACTTTTTTAGACACAGTAAACCTACCAATCTTTCTTCACCTCCCACTGTAGTCACAGTGAAGCCAAACGCTACATACGCTTCATCATATTTCCCTGTCTTAACTTTTGGAAAACTTACATTTGTCTCGTTATCTCCCTCTCTCTCCTCCTTTCTTTTCACCCCTGTTAAATATTTTTCCATGGTGTCTTTTAAGGGTTTTTTATCTGCACTTCATATCTCCTGCTCTATGCTGTGGGCTATTGTTCGGTGCAAAAAAAACCCTTATCTCTGTAGCAAAAAAAAAAAGCATGTTCCCCAGAGTCATGCGTCTCACCTGGCAGGGGGTCCCGCCCCACTGTTTTACAGCAACCATGTAAAGAAATAAATATTGAGGTCCCCACCGATCACCCCATAGCAGCTATACCAACATGCTGGCCTCAGTACCTGGGGTGGTGGTGGGTGGTGGTGGAAAGCCAGGTCTTTATTGCTTTAATACAGGGGTCCCCAAACTTGGCAACTTTAAGACTTGTGGACTTCAAGTCCCAGAATTCTCCAGCCAGCATAGCATAGCATAGCATAGCACGCTGGAGAATTCTGGGAGTTGAAGTCCAAAAGTCTTAAAGTTGCCAAGTTTGAAGACCTCTGCTTTAATAGATGGACAAATGACTAGAATATGTCAATGGAATAAATTACAGTAGGAATAGTAAATCTTGAATTTAACCACACCTCTGAAGTATATATGTTTAGGATTGGTATGAACGATAGCAAACGGTGGACGTGTGTATGCTTGTGCTTTTGAAATCCCTTTCTTGTGTAGAACTAGTTGAAACACATCCCCTTGGCGATAAAAAAAAACCCTGCAGCCAGTAATAAATCATAATTTGCAACAGGCGGCTTTTAATATTAAACAGCACATTGTATAAGCTTGTCTATAAGTTGCACACAGCTTTTCCTCATCACTGTTGATTTAATAGTGCAGGCTGTGTGTCGTAAATGTTTAGAACATCATGTGAAATGAGGGAGTGTATGAATGTGTATGCTGATATTTCTAAAGCTGAGTACTGATTTAATCATTTATGTGTGGTTTTCTTTCTCTTTGTATTCATGGTGAAAAATAAATGGAGTGATATGAGTGCTGAAATACCTATGTTAGACTCATCCATCACCTGCCCCTAGTCTGAAAACCTCCACTGTCACATACTGAGACTATAATTTCCTTAATTTAATTTAACAATTTCTGGGCACTCAAGTTCTAAAAACCTCTGGAGAGCCTCAAGATGTAAGAAATTGGTTTAAAGCAGAGGTCTCTAATCTCCAAGCTTCAGACCAGTACCGGTTTGTGGCCTGTTAGGAACTGGACCATGCAAGCAACAGTTGAGTGAGCAAAGCTTCATCAGTGTACGTGTGGGAACTAAGTTGCACACGAAACTATTCCCCTCCCCCTCCCTATCTGTGGAAAACAATTTTTCTTCTGAGACCAGTCCTTGGTGCCAGAAATGTTGGGGACTGCTGGTTGAAGAGCTATGAAACATCACATCATACCTTGGCTACCTCCAAAAATGATATTTTATTCGTGTAATGATGACTTGCAAAGTTGTTTACTGGTCCATGCAAATTCTCTAACCATTCCATTCACAAGTGATCAGGTTCTGGTGTTGTATTGGTACTGATGGTGGATAAACCACTGAGTGTTTTCTGCCATGGCTCAATATTGAGTAGAACCATGCAATGAAAGCTCTGAGGTGACACTTCTATGAAGTATATCCCCACTACCATATTCGAAAGCCATGGCCAATCTTAGTCCCTACATTATTATTATTATTATTATTATTATTATTATTATTATTATTATTATTATTATTAATAATAATAATAATAATAATAATAATTAGATTTGTATGCCGCCCCTCTCCGTAGACTCGGGGCGGCTTACAGCAATGATAAAAACAATATACAGTGATCCCCCGCTCTTTGCGAGGGTTCCGTTCCAGGACCCCCCGCAACGAGCGGGTTTTCGCGAAGTAGCGCTGCGGAAGTAAAAACACCCTCTGCGCATGTGCAGAGGGTGTTTTTACTTCCGCAGCGCTAGCGAGGAGCCTAAGATTGGGGGCGGCGCGGGTGTTTTAAAACATCCCCGCCGACATGAGGGGCTCGCTAGCACACCCCCAAACCCGGGTTGGGGGTTCGGGGGTGTGCTAGCGAGCCTCCCATGTCGGCGGGGATGTTTTAAAACACCCGCGCGACTTTCCAATGAGTCCCGAAGACAACGCGTTTGTCTTCGGGACTCATTGGAAAGTCGCGCGGGTGTTTTAAAACATCCCCGCCGACATGGGAGGCTCGCTAGCACACCCCCGAGCCCCCAACCCGGGTTTGGGGGGTGCTAGGAAGCTCCCATTGTTGGCGGAGACCTTTTAAAACACTCGCGCGGCTTCCAAACCGAGTCCTGGAAGCCGCGCGAGTGTTTTAAAAGGTCTCCGCCAACAATGGGAGCTTCCTACCACCCCCCAAACCCGGGTTGGGGGCTCGGGGGAGGTGCTACGAAGCTCCCATTGTTGGCGGAGACCTTTTAAAACACTCGCGCGGCTTCCAAACCGAATCCTGGAAGCCGCGCGAGTGTTTTAAAAGGTCTCCGCCAACAATGGGAGCTTCCTACCACCCCCCAAACCCGGGTTGGGGGCTCGGGGGAGGTGCTACGAAGCTCCCATTGTTGGCGGAGACCTTTTAAAACACTCGCGCGGCTTCCAAACCGAGTCCTGGAAGCCGCGCGAGTGTTTTAAAAGGTCTCCGCCAACAATGGGAGCTTCCTACCACCCCCCAAACCCGGGTTGGGGGCTCGGGGGAGGTGCTACGAAGCTCCCATTGTTGGCGGAGACCTTTTAAAACACTCGCGCGGCTTCCAAACCGAGTCCTGGAAGCCGCGCGAGTGTTTTAAAAGGTCTCCGCCAACAATGGGAGCTTCCTACCACCCCCCAAACCCGGGTTGGGGGCTCGGGGGAGGTGCTACGAAGCTCCCATTGTTGGCGGAGACCTTTTAAAACACTCGCGCGGCTTCCAAACCGAGTCCTGGAAGCCGCGCGAGTGTTTTAAAAGGTCTCCGCCAACAATGGGAGCTTCCTACCACCCCCCAAACCCGGGTTGGGGGTCCGGGGGGCGCTGTCTCTCGGCGCTTTCCAGCTGAGTCGGGGAGCGAGTTCGCTCCCGGACTCAGCTGGAAAGCGCCGAGAGACAGCGTGGACAGGCCCGTGCGGTGAGAATGAACGGCGTGGGCGGGCGAAGGGCGGGCGGCAGCGAGGAGTTTGCGTGGGCGGTGGGGAAACTCCTCGCTGACGCCAGCAAGAGGGGGAAGACCCAGGGAAGCCGCTGCCATCTACGCATGCGTGCCCGGCACGCATGCGTAGATGGTATTTTTGACTTCCGGGTTGAAAAATAGCGAAGTACCCTATTCGCAATGGTTGGGGACGCAATAAACGGGGGATCACTGTATAATGACAAATCTAATAGTTAGAATCTAAAATAACAATAATACATTTAAAAAGTCTAAAAAACAAGAAACCCCAATATATAAAAACATACATACAGTCATATCATACACAAAAAACTACATAGGCAGGGGGAGATGTTTCAGTTCCCCCACGCTTGACAACAGAGGTGGGTTTTAAGGAGTCTACTTGCCCATTCTATGCACAGATGTCCATCTATTCTAATCCATCCTTTACTTGGAGGAAGCAGGTTACCTAAAATGGCCACCAGACCCTCATACAGCAGGAGCAGAAATATATCTTGCTGTTCCTGTTCTTCAATGATATACTCTTTAATATAGGCAGTTACTCATGTCTAGTCAGACTCACTCTTCAGCTTCCTCCAGAGACACACTAGGTATCTCTCTTCCATTTCTCCGAGTTCCTCAAAAAGCTAGGAGACCGCGTGAGATCTCATGTAGAGACACACCCCATAGGCACAACTGATCCAAGGCCACCGCCACCACTTCATTCCAATAGGAGACTAATATATCAGTTAAACCACCAAGTCCTCAGGAACTGTGATGGTCCATCCGCGTCCCACGAAGCTAGTCACAGATCCCAAGGATTGAGAGACGGTTGTAGCGCGGTACCCTGGGCCTGTGTACATGACACCCGAGTCACATGAGTGGCAGCCACTTGTGCGAGCGCATGAAGCTCTCCTCACCCGAATGGCAGCTGCTTTCCCTCATGCAAGCCTGCTACTCACAGTCAACTATTTACTCTACCACCACCACTACCCCACTGGCTCATCTATTATTATTATTATTATTATTATTATTATTATTATTATTATTATTATTATTATTATGTCAGTGCAACACAGCAAACGAGATCACTATGCTGGATTTCGTATTTCATCACCAGTCAGGCGCTTCCCAAGCACCTAGGGCTGTGTGATGTAGCGGCGAATTATGTTTGCCGATCCCAGTAAAGCGGCCTTTTGCAATTGACAGATGGAGATTTTGTCAATTCCAATGGTTTTCAAATGTCCGCTCAGATCCTTTGGAACTGCGCCCAGCGTGCCAAGTACCACTGGGACACTTTCACTGGCTTATGCCAGAGTCGTTGCAGCTCAATTTTTAGATCTTCGTATTTCACTAATTTCTCTAGCTGCTTGTCCTCAATTCTGCTGTCTCCTGGGATTGCGATGTCGATGATCCATACTTTCTTTTTCTCCACGATCACAATGTCTGGTGTGTTATGCTTCAGAATTCAGAGCATAACACACCAGATATTATTATTATTATTATTATTATTATTATTATTATTATTATTATTATTGTTATTTGTTATTATTATTATTTATTGGATTTGTATGCCAGGGTGGCTCACAACAATAATAACACAATATATAACAAATCTAATAATTAAAAGTCACGAAAAACCCCTTATTAAAAGAAAACATACACACAAACATACCATGCATAAACTGTACCTAGTCAGGGATTGCTGCCTTAGAGCCTAACGCCACAAACAGGATCTCGATTATGTGCAGAATCAATGACACTGAAACCCACAAAAGATCTCCATCTGCTTTTTCCAAAAGGAAAACCTCTTTCAAAGTCCCCATCCGGATCTTGATAATGCATGTCAGTCAGCCCTCACATCCACAATAACTTTGGATGAAGTAATGTGATGGAATATCCACCAGACCTGGGGAACATGAAAGAGGGAGCAAAGTATTATGGGAGGGAAAAAAATTCCTTAGTTTAGAAGACAAACAGACATGTGAGAAAGAAACTCTACCTTAATTATGCTAGATATAGGTTGAGCTGGAAAATGGCTTTAGCAGGCTTTCCAAGATTCTGTTACCATAAATGGTTGGTTTGTTTTTTTCAAAAATCCGAATGGCTCACATTCCTGAGTTTTCTAGCCTTGTAGGCTTATCTGACATTGAACAGCAACAACGAATACAAGATATCTGAGGATCAGACTTCAGGGTTGAGCTCAGAAGGCCAGAAGACAGAATCTATAGCAGGTTCCAAATACAAGCAGTTGATTTATCACCACAATTTAACCCAGCATTTCCATCGCTAAGCTAGACAGTCATTGTGAGTTTTGGCCCATTTTACAACTTTTTTTTGGCACCGTTGTTAAGTGAATCAAGTGCAGTTGTGAAGTGGATAACACAGTTGTGAAGAGAACGTAACATTTCCTGGAACTGAACCCATCCTGCTATTTATGCTTCTGTCTCCATGGATTTCATCCAACATCCAGATATCACCAATTACTTCCAAACCAGATGACTTGTCAGAAGCTTAAGCCCCCTTCTACTGTGTCTGCTTGTGCACACAAGGTCTACACAAGCCGGCTGTCCCCACACCACATGCCCTTCATGCCCAGACTACTTCCAGTCCTGTGACTGCTTTCACCATGACTAATGAGGGCATGAAAACAACCTATAACCCAATTACAGCCTGGTGCAATCTGAGACTTCACAGTCTCACACCTAGAGGGAAAATAAACAAGCTTCTGACCAGTTGTCCCCAGTCCAAGAGAACCATCCATTACAACCTTTCCAAACTGGAAAACACAGGTCTCAGGCCTGTTGCACCTTTGGCTGACGTGGTCATTGTGGAAGACACAAAATGCAGTGGGAGAAGACAGCTTTCTTGTGGCTCCAGTGACACAACCCAGTGATGGCACCGCAGCACACCAAAACCTTGCATACTCAGGATCCCATAACTAGTACCACTGAATTGACCAGAGAAGCCATCGAGGCTGATCACAAAGAAACATTCACCATCCACTGCTGCCATTGTACAATCTTAACATCAAGCAGATAATTGGTGGCATGTCTGAGTAAACGCATATTACCCTCCGAAAGCACTTGTCCTTATGGTCTCAACATAGTTTTCACAGCCAGCAATTCCCAAGGAGTCTTTAGTCCCTTTCACAGCCATCCCCTCTGTCTATCAACCCTCTATAACTCCCAAAGGGCCTACGTGTGTTCTCACATTCCTCTAAAATGTATCATCGGAAACACTGGAAGATCTAAGAACTTTCCAGTGACCATCAACCTTCCATTATTTTATTTAAAGGAAAGGAGGTAATGGAGCAGGGGGGGGGCATGGGAAGAGAACACAGTGAGCCATTCATCCATGAATTATTTGAAGGAAAGCATATTACTTACCTACCTATCTACCTACCTAGTTATGGTACTTCCTTCCTTCCTTATTTATGGTACTGTACTTACTTACTTACTTAACTTTCCTTCCTTCCTTCCTTCCTTCCTTCCTTCCTTCCTTCCTTCCTTACTTATTTACTTACGGTACTGTACTAACTTACTTACTTAACCTTCCTTCCTTCCTTCCTTCCTTCCTTCCTTCCTTCCTTACTTACTTACTTACTTATTTACTTACGGTACTGTACTTACTTACTTACTTAACCTTCCTTCCTTCCTTCCTTCCTTCCTTACTTATTTACTTACGGTACTGTACTTACTTACTTACTTAACCTTCCTTACTTCCTTACTTCCTTATAGTACTTACTTACTTAACCTTCTTTTCTTACTTACTTACTTACTTACTTACAGTACTTATTTACTTAACCTTCTTTCCTTCTTTCCTTCCTTCCTTCCTTCCATACTTCCTTCCTTCCTTCCTTCCTTCCTTCCTTACTTACTTACTTACTTACTTACTTACTTACTTACTTATGGTACTTACTTACTTAACCTCCCTCCCTTCCTTCCTTCCTTCCTTCCTTAACCTTCCTTCCTTCCTTATTACTTACTTATGGTACTTACTTACTTAACCTCCCTCCCTCCCTCCTTCCTTCCTTACAATACTTGCTTACTTAACCTTCCTTCCTTATTTACTTACTTACTTAACCTTCCTTACTTACTTACTTACAGTACTTACTTAACCTTCTTTCCTTCCTTCCTTCCTTCCTTCCTTCCTTCCTTACTTACAGTACTTCCTTACTTAACCTTCCTTCCTTCCTTATTTACCTACTTACTTAATTCTTCCTTACTTCCTTACTTACATACTTACTTACTAAACTGATTTGTCACCCATCTCAAGTCCCAGTGCCTTTTTCAAGAGGCAACTGGACTTTGTGGTTTTTCTTTGAAGACATTTTGCTTCTCATCCAAGAAGCGTTTCAGCTCTGAGTTGAAGAAACTTCTTGAATGAGAAGTGAAAGGTCCTCAAAAAACCCCCCAGAAAGTCCAGTTGCTTCTTGAAAAAAGCACTATTGGGACAACCATGACCTGGAGGACTGACAGTCTCCAAAGACACCCATCTCAAGGTGGTTCATGGCCTGAATGGTTTAGCAACAGTACAACGTTGATTTGAATTGCCCATTCTCTGGTGTGTGTAGAATAAATCCTTCAAGAGCTCAACAGATGCAGTGAAAAGCCTTCTGCTATTTCATTAGCAAGAGCAATCTTCCTCCTTTGATATTTCAATATTATTTACCCAGGAATGGAAAATGTTCCCCATGACACATGATGTTTAATTAATCCAATGACTTGACAGGAAGTATTCAAATTTCACAGTAATAGCTACTTTTTCAATGAGGCTTTTTATGAAAAAGCAAGCAATCACATCACATAAAAGAAAGTTATTAGCAATTTAACACACTATCTCCACGTTGGAAAAGGGATGAAATCCCAGCTGCTTGATGGTGTTATTGACATGGGGCTTCTTCATGTTGCTTTCCCCCCCAAATCAAAACGGAGTCCTGACTGCTCCAGAAAGCAAACTGGCCAAAATGACTTTACTGTCTTAAAAAGATTGAAGCGATTGTTTTGAAAGAGGGGGTGAAGGGCAGTGAAAACGCAAGAATACTTAGGACCGTTTCTTTAGCGACCATTCAAAGATACAGTGGCACTGAAAAAAATGACTTCTGACCGATCCTCATACTTATGACCACTGCAGCATCCCCTAGTCAAATGATCAAAATTTGGGCTCCTGTTTACAACAGATGCAGAATCTTGGGGAGGAAACCAACCTTCCCAGTTGGCTTCTGACAAAGCAAGTCCATGGGAAAGCTGGATTCACTTAACAATGGTGTCAAAAGAGATAATAGAATCAGGCACAACTCATTTAAGCACCTTGCTTAGAAACAGAAGTTCCAGTACCATTCCGGTCATAAGCTGAAGACTACTTGTTATATCATGGAAACATAGAAACATAGAAGTCTGATGGCAGAAAAAGACCTCATGGTCCATTTAGTCTGCCCTTATACTATTTCCTGTATTTTATCTTAGGATGGATATATGTTTATCCCAGGCATATTTAACTGTGGATTTACCAACCACGTCTGCTGGAAGTTTGTTCCAAGGATCTACTATTCTTTCAGTAAAATAATATTTTCTCATGTTGCTTTTGATCTTTCCCTCAACTAACTTCAGATTGTGTCCCCTTGTTCTTGTGTTCACTTTCCTATTAAAAACATTTCCCTCCTGGACCTTATTTAACCCTTTAACATATTTAAATGTTTCGATCGTGTCCCCCCTTTTCCTTCTGTCCTCCAGACTATACAGATTGAGTTCATTAAGTCTTTCCTGATACGTTTTATGCTTAAGACCTTCCACCATTCTTGGAGCCCGTCTTTGGACCTGTTCAATTTTGTCAATATCTTTTTGTAGGTGAGGTCTCCAGAACTGAACACAGTATTCCAAATGTGGTCTCACCAGCACTCTATAAAGCGGGATCATAATCTCCCTCTTCCTGCTTGTTATACCTCTAGCTATGCAGCCAAGCATCCTACTTGCTTTCCCTACCGCCTGACTGCACTGCTCACCCATTTTGAGACTGTCTGAAATCACTACCCCTAAATCCTTTTCTTCTGAAGTATCCACAGACACAGTTGCAATGTCAAAACAGTCCGTGGCCCTATGACTGAAGGTCTGTCCCTTTTGATATGTAATATTTATTTTTAAAAAAGAGGCAGAGCTTCTGCTGTATGGTTGAAACCATCGTCCTGATATCTTGTTTTACCCAATCCTTCCATAGATGCCCGTGGATACCTCACTTCCACTCATGATACAAAGGTGCCATGATAGCAGTGTTTCAATATCTCAGGTTGCCTCAAAGAAGAGGGAGCCAACCTATTCTCCAAAGCCCCTCAAGGCAAAACAAGGAACAGTGAATGGAAATCAGTCAAGGTGAGAAAAAACCTAAAACTAAAGAGTAATTTACTGACAGTTAGAACAATTAATCAATGGAGCAACCTGTCTCTAAAAGATGTGGGTGGTCCAACACTGGAAACTTTTAAGAAGAGATTGGACAACCATTGATTTGAAATGGTATAAGGTTTCCTGCCTGAGCAGAGGGTTGGACTAGAGCAGTGATGGCGAACCTATGCCACGGGGGCCATAGGTGGCACGTGGAGCCATATCTGCTGGCCCATGAGCCGCTTATTTATTTATGTATTTATGTATTTATTTGTTTATTCAATTTTTTAATGCCGCCCTTCTCCTTAGACTCAGGGCGGTTTACAACATGTTAGCAATGGCACTTTTTAACAGAGCCAGCCTATTGCCCCCACAATCTGAGTCTTCATTTTACCCATCTCGGAAGGATGGAAGGGTGAGTCAACCTTGAGCCAGTGATGAGATTTGAACCGCTGACCTACAGATCTAGCAGTCAGCTTTAGTGGCCTGCAGTACTGCACTCTACCCACTGTGCCACCTCGGCTCATATTGCTTCCGTTGCCCTAGCTCAGCTCCAAAGTGCATCTGTGTGCCGGCCAGCTGATTTTTGGCTCGCACAGAGGCTCTGGGAGGGCGTGTTTGGCTTCCAGAGAGCCTCCGGCAGGATGGGGGAGGACGTTTTACCCTCCCCCGGCTCCAGGGAAGCCTTTGGAGTCTGGGGAGGGCGAAACATGAGCTTACTGGGCCAACCAGAAGTTGGGAAACAGACTGTTTCTGGCTTCCAGAGGGCCTCCAGGGAGCGGGGGAAGCTGCTTTTGCCCTCCCCAGGCATTGAATTGTGACTGTGGGCACTCGTGCATGTGCAATGGCGTGCCACACACTCTTTCAGCATCCGAGGAAAAAAAGGTTCGCCATCACTGGACTAGAAGACCTGCAAGGTCCCTTGCAGCTTTGTTATTCTGTTTAAATTGAATAGAAAGAAAGTTAAAAAAAAATTGGGCAACTAACTAGTACTTCTCCCCAATTTGCTGTGTTGTTTTAACAATGCCTAGAAATGAAACACGGGCAGTTGGAAGATGTTCTTGTTGTCACTTGTGAACATTATGGATGGCAATTTATCATATTGTTACTTAACTGTAATTTGGCTTCCATTTGTCAAGAACATTTCACCCACTTAGTATTAAGATGTGCTTGCAAGGTTAGAGTGAAATTCCTATGTGATAGTTCATTGTATAAAGGCCATGTGGCACTATAGATAGACTTATGGGAGAGAAAGAATGCCTGCGAAACTTTCTCCGGAGCACAATTAAAATCCAGTTTTGCCAACCCAGCCCCTGGCATGCGAAGAAGGCAGCATGATGGCATGGTTCTTCCCAGCTTCCCCCTTGTGCAATTTGCCACACAGTTAGACATGTTTTCCTCCTTCGCATGATTCCTAGGATGGAGTGTATTAACCCGTCTCAAAGACCTGGAGCAGGGGTCCCCAAACTTTTTACCCAGGGGTCCAGTTCACTGTCCCTCAGACTGTTGGAGGGCCAGACTATAAAAAAACCCTATGAACAAATCCCTATGCACACTACACATACCTTATTTAAAGTAAAAAACAAAATGGGAACTAATACAATGTTTAAAATAAAGAAGTTATAAGTAATTAAGTAATTAATTAATAATTAAGTAATTAAGTAATTTATACTTTATTAACAAGTAAATTTAAACTTAAATCAACAAACTCCATTTCTCCTTCCTTCCTTCCCTCCCTCCCTCCTTCCTCTCCACTTCTCTCTTCCCTCTTCCTTTTCTCTCATTTGTTTCATTTTCCTCTCCCTCATTCCTTCCCTCCATCATTTTCTCTTTTTCTCTCTCTCTCTCTTTCCATCTCTCCCTCTTCCTTTCTCTCTCCCTCTCTATATCTCCCTCTTTCTCTTTCTTTCACTCTCTCTTCTCTCTTTCTCTCACTCACTCTCTTTCTAACTCTCCCTTTATTGTATCTCTCACACTTTCTCTCTCCCCCCCTCTCTCTATTTCTCCCTTTCTATCTCTCCTCTTCATTTCTCTCTCCCTCTCTATTTCTCCCTCTTATTATATCGATTGGTAAAATCTCGTGTGCTGCTGCGGGCCGGTTAAAAGACCTCAGCGGGCCGCATCCGGCCCACGGGCCGTAGTTTGGGGACTGCTGACCTGGAGGTACCATCACTCTAAAACTAGAGAGAATATCATTAAATAATTTTCTCTTCTATGAGTGGGCAACCCATTTCTGCTCTGCTAACCAAAGACAATGATAAGAACTGAAGTTTAATATCTGGTTACGGTTCTCGGGTGTTCAAGTAGTATCGTACAATGTGAAAAACATAATCATATTCAGCATTCTAACCTTAGACTTGGAGAAATTATCCAAGTTTGGGGCAGAACCTGTAAGACGATCTTTTTAAATGAACTTTGGTTGGCGAAGCAGAAATTCAAACTCTAAATTGCATCCAGAATCTATGCCATTCCCGAGAGGGAATCACGAATATAAAAAAAACCATAAGCCTTATTTCCTGGTAAATGAGTGTTTTAAGAAGCAGAAATTATACTATTTGACTAGGGAAGAACTGATCCCCAAATGCTAAGCAGAGTTTAGGATTGGCAGCATTTATTTCATTTATTCATTTGTCCAATACACAAATACATAGGAAGAAAAATAGACATGTAGTAATATATATAAGGGTAAAGTGAACTTAGAGGAGAGGATATATGAAAGAAAGAAAATGTATATGATATGTGAGAGAAAGGAAAGACAATTGGACAGGGGACGAAAGGCACACCAGTGCACTTATGTACACCCCATGCAAGTAACTTACTTTAAAACAGCACAATTTGCTGTTTTGGAATACAGTGTTCCCTCGATTTTCGCGGGTTCGAACTTCGCGAATAGCCTATACCACGGTTTTTCAAAAAATATTAATTTAAAAATACTTCGTGGTTTTTTTCCTATACCACGGTTTTTCCCACCCGATGACGTCATATGTCATCGCCAAACTAATAATTTTTGCAAATAAATAACAAAAATAATAATTATTGTTAATAAATAATTATGTTTATAAATATCAGGATCACTAAGTGTCTTATTCAATGGTGAGTACCAGTAATAATGGTGAATAAATGGTTGTTAAGGGAATGGAAAATGGTAATTTAAGGGTTTAAAATGTTAAGGGGAGGCTTGTGATACTGTCCATAGCCAAAAATGGTGTATTTACTTCCGCATCTCTACTTCGCGGAAATTCAACTTTCGCGGGCGGTCTCAAAACGCATCCCCCGCGGAAATGGAGGGAACACTGTACTAACAATACTAACATTGGAACAAGTGAATTGAGCATTTTAGGCTGCAACCAACTGCAGTTTGATCATGCTGAATTCTTTTGTAATCCTAATCCAACTGACCCTGGTTCCCTCCAAATTAAAAAAAGGGATGAAGAACCAAGGATTCAGTTCAGCAGGATTGGGAACTTCTTTTCAAAAAGCAGCCCGCTGTATTCAAATTCTGTCATACGATAGGCACACTTTTAAAGCACTTTTATGGTAGGGACCTATATAGAAATGCAAATAGTGAGAAAAGAGTTGCTATGAGAGCACAGAGATCTCCAGCTCTGAATTATGGTGATTCCCTGGCTTATCTCCAGCCGTGCCTTTGCCTTCCCAGATCTTTTATACTTCAGGAATGTGTGACACACTGTTACAATGGGAGGATATTGTTTCCTACTTGCTAACAATCCCTAAATATACACGGAGGTGCTGACAATCGATCTCCATGATATACACTCATTTGTCACCGAACTAAAGTCCTTGTCTTGCAAATATGACATTCTGAAGGCCACCAAGGATGCCCAGTTACTGAAAACAGACACTAATGTTTGAGTGTGAACTCATGCCCGAAAAGACCAGCCTCTTTTCCTGTCACTCTCTGAGAATCTCTTGCGGTGGCCCCCATCGGACATTTCGCACCAGCTCAATTTGCCTTCTTTTCCATGGGCGATTGCCAATGGGTGGCTGCACGCTTTAAAATGTATTCGGTCAAACAGCGCTAGAAATATGAAGGTGAGGCAGCTCATCTGCAGCAAGCGAGAAGGCAACATTTGAAGGGTGGTGGGAATTTGCGAATTAAAAAGACATGCCTCTCCTAAAATGGCTGCCCCTGAGAGGGAGCCACTAGGCTCAAAATGGTTGCCATACTGGATCAAGCTCCTTGAAAACGAAAAGAATAACAGAATCGAATAACAGTGTTGGAAGAAACCACTGTTCAGGCAGGAAACCCTGTACCATTTCACACAAATGATTGTCCAAACTCTTCTCAAAAACTTGTATAAGATGCACCTTTTTCTTCCCTAAAAGACGTAATTGGGGTGCGTCTTATACTCTGAATGTAGCTTTATTTATTTTTTTCAACCCTAATTAGCTGCTAACAATATCCTCAGCTCTCACCTTGCAGGCTCTTTCATTGTTTCTTTTTGCAAATAATGTTTTCCAAGCCCTAAGTCTTTGCAGGGTTTTTTTCATTGCTCTAACTTGCTCCGAGTACATTTATTTCTAGCCCTAACCAGGTGCTAACAATGTTCTCAGCTCTTACCCGCTTGCAAGCTCTTTCATTGTTTGTAAAGAATATTTTCCAAACCCTGCCTTTGTAGATTTTTCATTGCTTTACTTGCTCCAAATGTTTCTTTCCAGCCCTAACCAGGTTCTATTAATGTTCCCAAGCTCTTTCATTGTTACTCTCTGCAAAGAATGTTTTCCAAACCCTGTTTTTGCAGGGGGCGGGGTTTTTTCCCATTGGTCTAACCTCCTCCAAATATTCTTTCCAGCCCTAACCAGGTGCTAATGATGTTCCCAGCTCTTACCCGCTTGCAAGCTCTTTCATTGTTACTCTCTGTGAAGAATGTTTTCCAAACCCTAAGCCTTTTTATGGTTTTTTCCATTACTCTACTTGCTTGTCTGTTTCTTTCCAGGTGCTAATGATGTTCCCAGCTCTTACTGGCTTGTGAGCTCTTTCATTGTTACTCTCTCTGAATAAGTTTTTTTTAAAGCCCTAACCCGGGGGTACAATAATGTGCTGAAGTTGACCAGGCTAAGGACACTAGCCAGATGAATACCTGGTAAGCAGATTCTTTTCCCTATTTTCCTCCCCCCAAACTAAGGTGCCCCTTATACTCTGAAAAATACGGTAAAAGCCCTTTAAAACATGAAATGAAGTGGGACAGAGGACAAGGGCTTGCCAACACATGTTTGCTTACAGGCACCGCATGACCTGTTTATCATCTTTTTTAAAAATACAAAAGCCTGATGTTATTGATCTGAAATTTGATAGGCTCCACCCTATGAATTTTCTTACAAAACCATCCTGTTCTGCAAAAATGAACAGATGGTCGGTATTTATTGATTGCAACCTGGGGTGAAAGTTCTCTAAGCCTTTAGAAAAAGAATGTGGAAGCCCTTGGACTGAGCTGACAATGCTGTTCAAGCCAGCCAAGTCTGTTCTGAATGGCAGAGAAGCCACAGAAACGCCTGTTTGGGGCACATCTCAACTAGGACGGTCAAAGCCATCCGATCTTTGTGAGTTCCTATGTTACGCTGGTCTGCTCTTCTTACATTCCTGTGATGATTGAAGATTCGTTATCCATCACTTTCCCCTAAAAATTGTGATGTAATTCTTGGCAACTGAAAGGCACCAAAATGCTCTACACAGTCCAAATATTTATTTATTTGTTTGTTTGTTTGTTTGTTTGTTTATTTGTTTATTATTTGTTTATTATTTGTTTATTATTTGTTTATTTGTTTATTTGTTTATTTGTTTATTTGTTTATTTGTTTATTTGTTTATTTGTTTATTTGTTTATTTGTTTATTTGTTTATTTGTTTATTTGTTTATTCGTTTATTCGTTCATTCGTTCATTCGTTCATTCGTTCATTCGTTCATTCGTTCATTCGTTCATTCGTTCATTCGTTCATTCGTTCATTCGTTCATTCGTTCATTCGTTCATTCGTTCATTCGTTCATTCGTTCATTCGTTCATTCGATTTTTATGCCACCCTTCTCCTTAGACTCTCAGGGCGGCTTACAACATGTTAGCAATAGCACTTTTTAAAACAGAGCTAGGCTATTGCTCATACAATCCAGGTCCTCATTTTACCCACCTCGGAAGGATGGAAGGCTGAGTCAACCTTGAGCTGGTGATGAGATTTGAACCGCTGACCTTCAGATCTACAAGTCAGCTTCAGTGGCTGCAGTACAGCACTCTGCCTGCTGCGCCACCCCGGCAAATATTTATTGGAAGGGATTTTTTTTTTTTTACAAAAATAACAGTAACAGAGTTGGAAGTAACCCTGGAGGTCTTCTAGTCCAATGCCTTGCTCTGGAAGGAAACCCTGTACCAGTGATGGCAAACCTTTTTTGGTTCGTATGCCAAAAGGGGTGTGTGTGGGAGTGCATGTTTAGGTTTAGGTTTAGGTTTATTGGATTTATATGCCGCCCCTCTCCGCAAACTCGGGGCGGCTCACAACAATAATAAAAAAACAGTACAGTACACAATACCAAATCCAATGCCCACCCATCCAGATTCCAATTGAAATTAATAATCTCATAAAAAAACAGTATATATAAAAAACAGGCACACAGTCACTCAATCAACAAAACAACATGGGCAAGGGGGAGGTGTTTTAGTTCCCCCATGCCTGACGGCAAAGGTGGGTCTTAAGGAGTTTACGAAAGGCAGGGAGGGTGGGGGCAATCCTAATCTCAGGGGGGAGCTGGTTCCAGAGGGTCGGGGCCCCCACAGAGAAGGCTCTTCCCCTGGGTCCCGCCAGACGACATTGTTTAGTCGACGGGACCCGGAGAAGGCCAACTCTGTGGGACCTAACCGGTCGCTGGGATTCGTGCGGCAGGAGGCGGTCCCGAAGATATTCTGGTCCGGTGCCATGAAGGGCTTTATAGGTCATAACCAACACTTTGAATTGTGACCGGAAACTGATCGGCAGCCAATGCAGACTGCGGAGTGTTGGAGTGATATGGGCATACTTGGAGAAGCCCATAATTGCTCTCGCAGCTGCATTCTGCACGATCTGAAGTTTCCGAACACTTTTCAAAGGTAGCCCCATGTAGAGAGCGTTACAGTAGTCGAGCCTCGAGGTGATGAGGGCATGAGTGACTGTGAGCAATGACTCCCGGTCCAAATAGGGCCGCAACTGGCGCACCAGGCGAACCTGGGCAAACGCCCCCCTCGCCACAGCTGAAAGGTGTTTTTCTAATGTGAGCTGTGGATCGAGGAGGACGCCCAAGTTGCGGACCCTCTCTGAGGGGGTCAATAATTCCCCCCCCAGGGTAATGGACGGACAGATAGAATTGTCCTTGGGAGGCAAGACCCACAGCCACTCCGTCTTGTCTGGGTTGAGTTTGAGTTTGTTGACACCCATCCAGGCCCCAACAGCCTCCAGGCACCGGCACATCACTTCCACTGCTTCGTTGACTGGACATGGGGTGGAGATGTACAACTGGGTATCATCGGCATATTGATGATACCTCACCCCATGCCCTTGGATGATCTCACCCAGCGGTTTCATGTAGATATTAAATAGCAGGGGGGAGAGGACCGACCCCTGAGGCACCCCACAAGGGAGAAACCTCGGGGTCGACCTCTGACCCCCCACTAACACCGACTGCGACCGACCGGAGAGGTAGGAGGAGAACCACTGAAGAACAGTGCCTCCCACTCCCAACCCCTCCAGCCGGCGCAGAAGGATACCATGGTCGATGGTATCGAAAGCCGCTGAGAGGTCAAGGAGCACCAGGACAGAGGACAAGCCCCTGTCCCGGGCCCGCCAGAGATCATCCATCAACGCGACCAAAGCAGTTTCCGTGCTGTAGCCGGGCCTGAATC